>NC_137160.1:69124637-69249637 GCF_951394435.1 Stenella coeruleoalba | reverse complement strand
TCTGGATTCAAACCCAGCCTGTCCAGCTCCCAACCTGGCCTCCTTCCACTCTTATATCCCTACCGACAAGGTCCCATTTTTTGACACCTTTGAAGATGCATTGCTATAAATATATGTACAGTTGTTGAGAACATCTGGCGGCCCATCAGACAACAAAATCCCTCTCGTCCAGGTGGTGGTGGTGATTGTTGTAAATATCAGCTACTGACCCACTGGAATCTGTAGGATCTGGTTGTGATTTTCCCTGTGCTTGGTCTTTGCTTGTCACCCGCAAAGTTTACGCGAGATTTGTTCAGAATTTCACGAAACCAGGCAGAGCCTGTGTGGAGCTGTCAGATGAAATAATTTGTCAGTGATGATTGTGTGAATTCGTAAATATTTATGAATTCACAAGTTATAAACGTGCAGCTTTCGGGAGGGTGGAATTTGATGCTCACCAAGCCACAGATTACAATGAATATTTACAGAAACCCCAATCTAATATTAGTTCTTTGTGCTTACGAAAAAGCCCTTCTTCAGATTGTAACCCTTTCGGGATCAAGTGACTGAAGGAAAAGGAAGGATAGCGCAAGGAATCATTCCCCCAGTAAAAATAAAATAAAACCATGATACGTTCCATTTGTGTCACGTTTAGGATCCTCACCGGATTCTCACATCTTTGTGGCTCCTGCTTGCTGCTCTCAAACTGTTTGTCAAATCGTTTTTGAACTGAATTGGATTGAAAAAGCTCAAGATGGCAGGGGGTCAAAAGACCAATTCTTTCAGTTCTTGCGGAGTGACCTGCCTTTTCTGAGGTCTCGAGCAGGTCTCTGAATCCCTCGGAATCCGTTTCTACAAAGGGTAGCATTTTGCAAATTTCATCCCAGACGTAACCACCTTAATAGCGCTTCCTTTTAAACACGGTTGTCAGGAAGGCAGTAAGCCCGAGGCTCACTCTCTCTTTGTTAAAAAATATTAGTAAGCATTGGAGAGGTGCTAAAGACAGAGTGACATCAAGTTGAAGCTTTCTCCTTGACGAAGTCAGAAGAAAATGAATGAGAAGTCAAGATGGAATGAGTTTCTTTCTGTTCGTGAGAAGCCACACAGAATAGCATCTGGTAGTTGGGATGGAGACCTGGGGGCCCAGCTGCTTGTGGCTCACTAGCCGTGTACGGCCTTGGCCAAGGACTTAACTCTCTAGGCCGTGGTTAACACATCTGTGAAATGGGGATGATAATAGTACCTACTTTTAAGGATTGATCTGACTGGGATAAAATGAACTAATGTCTGGAAAGCACCAGAACTAGCAAAAGATAAATGTTCTATTTGTGCTTATTGAATAAATACATGAATAGTGCCGAAATCCACCCCCTGTACTGTGTCATCATGAGGATATCAGAAGAGGCAGAGAGGTGGGAGCCCTGGGTGTCTGATCTCATTGAATGGATGGCCCTGGCCAGTCTCTTTCATCATCTGTAAAATGGATGAGAAGGAGGGTTTCAGAGGGGAGAGTTGGACTAAATGACCTCTATCTTACAGGGTCCATGAGCATCCCAGGACCTGGACAGGCTATGTTCTCCCAGGTATAGTGCCCAGCAGGACCTTTTGGGAAGCAGCCTGCAACCCACTCCTGGCTTCCTCACACCCTGTCCCATCTGCCAACCCCAGTCCAACGCTCTGCTCCAAGGAGGGCAGATCTTGGAAAGACTTCATCGTGGACCGTAATGAAACTTTTCTCAAAGGCAGCTGTGTTTTTGAAAAGAAAGACAGTCACCGTCAAAGCTGTTTTCCAAACTGGAGTTTTCCTACATCGCAGATCGATATGGCTTTGCATCTTTTGAACAACTATAAGACCTCAAGCCTCAGTCTCCCTATCTGCAAAATGGGGGCAAGAAATTATCATCTGTATCTAACACTGTCATCCTATATCTAAAACCAGGGCCCATGGTCCCTACCAGGACTCGTGCCAGTGAGCCGCCACCTTCTTGTGTGGGTCCAGCCTGTGCACACAGGAGGCACAGGTACCCACGGGGCTCGGTCGCAGAGCTGAACACATCTGGAGAAGCTCTGCCCAAAGGCACCCCTGGGGGAGGAGAGGACCATCACCTTCCTAAGCTAGAATCCTCTTGGTGAGCAGGGAGTAGGGGGTTGAGGGGCAGATGGGAACAGGCATAAATTAATCATCTTCTGTCTTCCTAAAACCTAAAGGAAGATAGTTAAATTATCTCTGAAACGCTTAACGTGCCTTTTTTTTTTTTTTTTTTTTTACAATCCAACTATCTTCCTTTCATAGATATTATTGCCCTCATTCTGCAGATGGAGAAACCAAGGCACAAGTTTTTGAGGCATAACTAGCTGTTGTGAAAAAGCAAAGCCACACAGATCTGGGAGACTCTAACAGCCAAGAATTTCTCATGATGTGCATCCCACATGGATGTGTTTCCACCTTGTCTTCTAATGATAGCAGTGAATATGTGTCTGCCAGGCAATTTCCCAAGCACTTTATATATACTGTCTCATTTTATCTTCATGACTGCTGGGAAGTGGGTACTTTTATTACCTTCAGCTTACATCCATGGCAGCTGAGGTTCAGAGAGGTTAAGTAAGTAGCCGAGGGACACACAGCTGGAATGTGAGGAAGGCAGGATTTAACTCAGGGTCCCTGGAACCCTGAGACAACATTAACAATGAGTGTAGCCAGGGCTGTAAGTCTTCAAGGGTTGGGACCGCTCTACCTTCATGCCCACATCCAACACAGAGCCTGGCACAGAACACGCACTTTGCAAATATTTGTCAAATGAATTTTTAAAAACTGCACCAGTCTCCTGATCCTTAAAAATCTCAACTTATAAACAGATATGTCAGGGAGCAATTATTCACATTACTGAAGATGTCTTCATTTATAAAAAGGATTTACATCAGAGATCCTTTAAATAGCAAGTCCTCCAGTGAATTTAAAAATATGTTTCAATTTATAGCTCAGGATTACACACATACTTTCAGAAGCCCTCACTTGAGTAATGGAATCTGGCATGAACGTCATTCATTCATCTAGCTTTTCAGCAAGCAACTATTGAGCACCTACTATGTACCAGTGCTCTTTAATGAGCCTGGGATTCAGCAGTAAACATCATGGCCCCAGCCCTCAAGGGGCACCAAGTCTGGTGGGAAAGGTGGAGAAATAAACAGATGAGTGTTCCAATTGAGGAATGGATTGATGTTTTGGGAAAACAAAGGAGCCTTCTCTCCAGGCATGCTGGGTAAAGAGACTTCCCTGAAGAAGGGCAATGTGAGCTGGGCCTTGTGAGATGAATAGGAGTTCACCACTTAGAAATAACCCCTGGATTGAACAATTTTCTCAATCTTGAGAAAATTGTTTATATATATATTCAAGTCCATAAGCAATATTGTTTCCAGGCAAGTGTGGTCGTGTCTCATCCTCATGTCAATATTTTCATACAATTTCTTTTGGTTGATTCTCAAAAGCAAAACAATATGGTGAGATGAGAATGGCATAGAACTTTCCTTTTGTGTTATTTTATTTAAAAAGTAAAGCACACACACTATAAAAAATACAAGCAAGTGAGACCCCAATATGATCTCTAATTCCCACCCCCAACATATCCAAAGTTAATAGTTCTACGTATATCTTTTGGGGTCTCTCTTTTGGTGAATGTGTAGTTTGTTTGAAAAAAGAAAAAGTTTCCATGTCTTGCAACCAGCTCTTTCAAAAACTATGATATAACACAGCGAGAATATCATCTATCAATATGCCATTCAACATTTTTCTGCAGCCAGTCTCTAAATGGCTTTGGGCTTTGTCATTCATGTATATATTTTCTGACTAATCCCCTAGTGTCGGATAGCTAGGTTGTGTCCAGTTGCTTTCTCCTAATGTAAGTAATGCTGTGTGGAACATCCTTGTAGCCGCATCTATGTCGTCATATTCATGTTCATTTTCTTTACCACCTCATCCCTGCCAAGTAACATCAAAGAATAGGCAAAGGGTAAGGCTCTGAGGGCAGGAGGCATGATCCCCATTTTGCAAGAGAAAAAAATGCCTAGTCCAGGTTTCCGGAACCGGAGTGAGGTCTCCTGCCTTGCCAGCCCCAAACCTTCCCCTCCCACAGGTCCATCTGGGTCTTCTGCCATCAGAGGAAAACCAACCGCACATCCTCCAGAATCCTGTGAGTAGGAGAAGGATTGGGAGAGAGGAGATTGGGAGAGAAGGATTGCAGAGAGAGGAGGAGATATGAATTAATGCAGCATGGTTTTTGTTTTTGTTTTTGTTTTTCTGTTCTGATCCTGTTTGGGGGCCTGGAGATGCGAACAGAGAAAGCTTGTCCAAACAGAGGCAGGCCCGTACAGTGTCTCACCCTCCGTCCCAGCCTGGAGGTCTCCTGGCGATTAGAGGGGTGTCGCCTGAGCATCCCTTGTCAGACGCACAGGCTGGTCTGTTCAGGCGATCAGACAAGCAGCACTTACTGGGCTTCTGCTGATGGTGGTGCTGCGAGGAGGGGCAGCAGATGGGCAGAAGGCTCTGTCCCAAACGGCACCTGAGACCTTGCAGGGGGCTGGAGGTGTGCTTCTGCCCTAGACTTCAGTTTTCCCGAATGCAGACAGGGTGTGGTGTGTGGGGACTGGCAAGGCTGGGGGTACAGCTTTCCCAGCATGAGCCCCAAGTCCCAGCTGGGGCATCTTAGGAAAGTAGCTTAACTTCTCTGAACCTTCTTTAGGTCAACAGAGACTTAAGGGTGCCCCGCTGTGTGTAGATGGACACTGGTTCCGGGGCTGGGGATGCAGAAGTGAACCAGCAGCCACTGCTCCCTGGGAGCTCACGTCCCGGTTGGGAGAGTCAGTGAACAGACGGCTGCTAAGCAAATGACCAGGCAAGGAAATTGCCGATGGTGATAAGTGCTCAGAAGAACAGAAACCCAACAAAGTGATGGGGAATGGCTGTGGGTGGGAGCACAACTTTAGATATGGGTCTCTCTGAGGCCGTCACATCTGAGATGAAACCGTGATAAATGGCAGGGCACCGGAAGGGGATGGGGAGCTGGCGTTCTCCATCCTGGAGACACACGGGTATCAACCAGGGCGCATAGAAATGCTCGAGCACAGGCCCCATCCCAGGGAGTCTGATGTAATCCCTCTGGGGCGGGGCCTGGGCATCAGCTTTTTTTTTTTTTTTTTTTTTTTTCGGCACGCGGGCCTCTCGCTGTTGTGGCCTCTCCCGCTGCGGAGTACAGGCTCCGGACGCGCAGGCTCAGCGGCCATGGCTCACGGGCCCAGCCGCCCCGCGGCACGTGGGATCCTCCCAGACCGGGGCACGAACCCGCATCCCCCGCATCGGCAGGCGGACTCTCAACCACTGCGCCACCAGGGAAGCCCCGGCATCAGCATTTTTAAAAGCGCTACAGAAGGTTCTAATGTGCACCCAGGGATAAGAAGTAGCGATTTCAATTTCCGGGACATTTCAAGCAGGGGGAGCAGCAAAGGCAAAAGGCTCAGAAGTGAGAATGGGTTTGTCCTGTTCCTGGAAAGGGAAGGAGAACGGCAGGGTGGCGCACACTGAGCGGGGCAGGGTGGGGCGTGGAGGGACAGGGTGCGGCCAGGTGAACACGTAGCTGGAGGAGAGAGTCGGAGATCAGCTGTCTGATTAGTAAATTGGGCTCATGAGGGTTCCAACCTCAGTGCATTGTGAGAATTGAGACACCTGAGACCCAGAGAGTCGGCACCAACCATGAGAACGGCCCCAGGGGAAGCAAACGGAGGGGGTGGCAGGTGCTGGGCTGTAGGTCTGAGTTCGGGGTGACGTGAGGATCAGGCCATTGAAGAGGCAGCCACAGGCTGCTGTGTCCCCACGCGTATCCCACAGAAGACATGCCCGTCCAGATGCTCCTTAGCACAGGGCTTCCAAAGACACCATGGTTCTCCTGTTTTTCAAAACACAAGGCATGCCTGTGCACTGAAGGCTCTGACAAGTCCTGCAGTCAAGAACTTTATTGAATCCATTCCAACTTACAAAAGCAAGGCTGTTTCCGCCTCCTCGTGCAGGAGGTGATGGAAATCTCATCACCGCTCAAGGGGGCCTTACCAGACCTTCCCCAAAGTGGCCCTCCCCTCCTCTACCCATCACACCCTGTTCCGTCACCCTGGGTTTTTTCCTTCATAGCATTGGTCACTAGGTGAATTTAGCTGGCCTGTTCATTTGTTTACTGGTTTCATGCTTTCTCTTTCAGAAGGTAAGCACCATACGGGCAGGGACATGATCTGTCTTAACAACTGCATGATTCCTGGGTGTTTAAAAGTTGTTCGTTGAATGCAGAAGTAGAAAGGTGGGAGGAAGAAAGAAGGGAGGAAGAAGAAAGTGGGAAAGGGAAAACAGGATGGAAAGATGGGAGAGAGGGAGGGGGAGGGGGAAGGAGGGAGGGAAGGAGGGAGATTAGAACTGGTGTTTCACAGACGCAGTTGGTTCCAGAATTATTATTATTATTTTTTTGCCACATACCTGTTTATTGCACAAGGAATGCCACTTGAGACAGAAAACAAAACCCACTGGCAGTGGTAGGCTGACCTTGTTACAGAGGGAAGGGACCAGCGGCAGTCACAGCCCCAGACCCCTTTAGCACTAGTCCATATACGTACACCATCTGATTGATTTACTTTTTAAAAATTTTCCAGGTTCTTACCTTCTCCCAGACAGCGGCAACCTGGTGGCACACACGCGCCGGGCACCACATGGCGCCGTGTCACCGCTTTGCTGCCACAGCCCAGCCCGGAGTCTGCTGTTGGCACCTCGCACCCACCCGGGTGGGTGCTCAGCCCGTCTGCCTCCTGCTCCGGGAGCCGTGGGTCCTCGGAGCATCAGCAGAACAGCCGGGAGAGGCTGCAAAGCCCGCGGTAGCGCCCTAGATCTGCATGGAAACATATGGATCTGAGAGGTGTGGGAGTCTGTCTTTTTTAAATTGCATCAAACCCTTCCCTTGCCTTGAGAGCGCTACATTTTTCAAAGGCACCCAACCCGATGCCAGCCGGCAGTTTGCCTTTCCCGTTCACCTGCCTTCAGAGCACCGAAAAATAATGAACCTCCCCCACCTCCCCTCCAGCCTGCAAAAGGCAGAAGGAAAACAAGCAGCCGCCTTCTTCCTAACCATTTAACATGTCTTGACGCCTTCTCTTCACCCAAAGAAGGAACTGGCATTTTTTTTTTATTCCTCTTTTTGCAAGAGGTGTTAGCAGCATGCAGATCAAACCCTTTTATTCCCAGTTTCTTGTAAACGCCTGTGTTCTGGAACTTCAGAATGCCACACAGGGAAGGCGAGGCTGGGTCCTATGGAAAACAAGACAAGGCACTGACTTGCAGATGGCGGGGTTTCCATCCATCCATCCATCCATCCATCCATTCATTCATTCACTGAGTTCCTACCCTGTGCCTGGCACTGTGCCCTGGGCACCAGGAGCACAGACACAAGTTGCAACGAAGCCAGCTTCAGGGAGACCACGCTTCAACTTGCAGATGTGAACCCTGCATTGTTTAGCAGCAAAGCTAGTCGGAACGCTCAATGAGCAAAGGCTAGCCCAAAGAACGGCTTCAATGCCTGTAGGGAAAAATTGGAGAGGGAAGTAGGGGTGGGGATCAGGAGCCAGAAGCACCAGGCATGTTTGATTCAGGCCTCACCCTGTAACCTGCAGGTAGGCACGAATATTCCCATTTTACAGCTCTTGCTGATGGGAAAACTGAGGCCTGGAGCGACGAAGAGGCAGGACCAAGCTTACGCAGCAGGAAGGTGGGCATGGGTCCCCTGTGGGTGAGTAAATGGCCAGGACCACAATGATTATACTAAGCTCACAGCAGGGTGGGAGGGGGCATGAAGAGGGTCCCCAGCTTCATCCCATTTTACTCATATGGACTATAATCATACAGTCCCCCAAGGAGGATGGAGTAGGTTTTCTCATTGTCCCTGTTTTGCAAATGAGGCCATCTAGGCTCAGAGAGGCTGTCGGTTTACTTAAGGTCACACAGCAGTAAGAAAACCTACTTCTGGATTGGTTTCAATGCTCCCTCCAACTCATCTCTCTCTCTCTCTCTCTCACACACACACACACACACACACACACACACTCAGCTCAGCTTCATTCCACCCACACCAGCCTGAGGACAATTTGAGCCCTGAGTGTGGCTTTTCCCGACAAAGCCAGCACTCAATTATTGGGAAGTGCCTCCCCCAGCCATTTCTGGATCCATCTGAGAAAAATAAATAAAGCTGGAGCCCGACTCTTCCGTGATGAGATGACAGCGTTGGATGGAGGAGGAGGTCAGATGGCTTTGCAATGCCGCTGGTGAGAACACACAACCTTCCCTGTGCCTAATGGGGTTCAGGTAACACCCCACTGGAGCCTGGGAGAAGTGCTCGTAATTGAATCTACATAAGAACTAAGCTTTCCCCACTCCTTCCTGTCCATTTGCTCCCATTCCTTTTTGTTACTGCAGCAGTGCCTCTCGGATGGTTCAGATGAGATGAAGGTGACGGGAAGAGAGGGAGGGATGCATATTTTAGAGTCAAGTGGGGCCAGAGAAAAACAGTTTTCAAGAAAGGTGGGCTCTGCGTTAGGTCAGGTCAGCAAAGGGCTTTGCCTATGTAAGTCTCTATCGAAAAACCGAGATAATTCATCTAGGCTGGGGTTGTCCCCAACTGTCATCTCCCTTCCCCGACTCCTCCTTTACCTGAGGAGATGTTATTTTTGTTTTAAATGGAGATTATGATCCTTCAAACAGAAATATTGCCTCCAAATTTGGAGTAAGCGGATAATGAGGCCACTCTGGTAATTTCACACTGATGACAAGAGAAACATCTACCTGACTGACTGACAGTTGCCGTGAGGAAACAGAAACCTCAGGAATCGCTCTGGGCTGGCTGGGGAGGGGGGGGATGGGACTGAGGCTGGGAGCTCTTTGAAGGCTGGGGCGGGGCGGGGGGAGATCCGGTGGCCCCATCACCCCTGCCCGCAATCTGTGGGGTCTTCACCACCTCGTCAGACATTCAAGCTGACAACTGTGTGAAATTGAAATTGTGGAGTTGATTAAATGATGTATTTAAGGCTTCATAAAAGGAGGAGGTGGGGTTGGGGCTGGGGGAGGGGGAAGTTGGAGAGATGAAGAGAGAGAGGGAGAGTGATGAGGAGGGGGGAGGAGAGAGAAGGACGGAGAGAGAGAAGGAGAAGGAGAGACGGGGAGAGAGATGGGCAGAGAGGCAAGCAGGAGGCAGAGGGCGGAGAAGCCCGAGCTGGGGGGCCGGGGTGTGCTCCCTCCATCCCCTGCCTCTCTCCCCTGTAATGTGGGGAGGGTTTATCTCACCGGGAGCAGCAGGGCTCAGTCACTGATCTAATCAAATTATTCAGCATTAAAAAATTGCCAAGACATTCCAGTACTTTAGCTTCCAGAGCCCCAGCTGGGATCAAATGCTAATCAACATCGCCGCGATATTTATTCCCACTGTCAGGCTGCTGCGTGTTTGTTTTCCGAGGGCTGCATACTAAAGCAGGGGAGCGGGAAGGATCGGCCGGTGGCCACGGGCTGAGGAGCCGGGCTGGTCAGGAAGAGGTCGGCAGGGCGGGCAGCTGGGGGTTTAGGCAGGAGAGGGAGGAAACCCAGAGGAAGCACCCACAGAGGGGGAGAAGGTAGCCTCTGAATAGCTCTCCGGGAGCTAACAAGTCCTAAGAATCCTTTTCTGAGCAGCCTGTACCCTCCCATCTCCACACTCTCAGGGGGCAGGTGGCTTACCCTCTCTGAACTTCCATTCCCGCCTCTGTTACGTGGGGCCCTGAAGCCCACCCCACTGGCATGCTGCGGATTCAATGAGAGGGGGAGGTGATAAGAAAGAGCAGGACCTGAGCATACCAGGTGGTTGCAGAGCTAAGCCTTGGCTGTGTGACTTTGTCCAAGTTACTTAACCTCTCTGTGCCTTGGTTTCTTCCTTTATAAAGTGGGGATGATAAGAACAGTACCAATCCCGTGGGGTTATCTATTGTGACATTTAAGGGAGTTATTACACGGAAAGCGTACAGGGAGCCTTCAATGGATGTTAAGAATAATTCTTAGCTCTTAAGATTATTGCAAGGGTCAGACGAAATAATGCACGGGAAACTTAGCAGGGGAAGTGGAATAGAGGAGATCTGATGATGAAGGTGATGATGGCGATCAGGATGAAAGGATAAATGTGTCTAACACTGTCACTCTTTAAAGGATGCTAAGCCCTTACCTTGCTCTAGCACCCCTCCCTGGATCCCCATCAGCAGGGCCTCCAGCCCAGGCAGAGAGGGACAGAATTCCCAGGATGCTCCAAGGCCTCTGGATTCCTTCTCTGCAATGGCAGCAGAAGCCAAGCGGAGAGGACAAGCCCAGATTCACCCCTCTCCTGGGATCCCGCCCGGCCCTTGCCCACTCCCTGAAGGTCACAGTGCTGGGGGTGAGGGTGGAGGGGTGGGGGAAGACTAATTAATTTCCTTTGTTTTTCAGAGTTTCATTTTTAAATTACAGTCTTCCCTCCTCTCTAATAAATACTCAACAATTAAAGCTTTTTTTCCCAAAGTGTGATTTCAACATTTCAATGTCCCTCCCCTCCTGTCACCTTCACTGCCATAAACAGATTTGTAAAAACTGCTTTTGACGCCCCAGCTGCCATTAGCCACTTAAAATCCCGTAATTATCATCCTATCATGGGCCTGTTAACGAGCAGTAAAAATAAGGCCATTGAATATGGTAATTTATTCGTAAATTAGCCTAATGAGAATAGGTTTCAGACACTGTTTACTTGCGGGCTGCCTACTCCTGGCCGAGGCAGCGGCGACGGGAGTGATGTGCCTGGCAGGACAGCCTGGCGTGGGCAGCGAGCCCACTGGTGGCAATGCCCCCCCCCACCATGGCTCTGCACCCAGGTCCTTGATTCCCCTTCCCTCTATCAAGGCAGTGCCTGGCTCCTGTGGGCCATGGGACAGCGACTGCCCTGCCTGCCCCTCACCGGGCTCCAGATGGTAAGACTTGGCCTTTGCATGAACACCAGGGCCTGTGGTCAGTGCCGACTGCTGCTGGGAAACACTTAGAAGCTGGGGGACCTTGGGCACATCACTGTGTAGGCCTCGGTTTTCTCATCTGTAAAATCGGATTATTGTGTCAACTAATGGAGCTATTTTAAAGATCAACTGAGGTATGTATAAATGCTTCCAGCAGTGCCTGGTATATGGTAGGGGCTTTATACATATGATTATGGTCATTAGAATTGTTAGGGCTTTAGCAAATAAAATCCGGAACTGACTGACTTGCCCTTAGAATGGATCCCTACCGTAGTTGAATCCCAACAAGAGCCGTGTCCACCTGGAACCAGAGAATGTGACCTTATTCAAAACTAGGGTAATAATAAATATGAGGTCATACTAGAGTAGAGGGAACTCTAAATCCTTGACTGGTGCCCATAGTAGAAAGGGAGAAGACTCACAAAGCACAGACAAGGCCACGGGCGGCAGAGGCCAGAGAGATGCGGCCACAAGCCAAGGAGTGCCTGGGGCCACCAGAAGCTGGAAGAGGCAGGAAGGCTCCTCCACTAGAGAAGGGATGTGAGTCAATGACGAGGCCAAGATTCTGGCCTGAACACCTACGTGGGAGGATGGAGGTACCATTTTCTGAGATTTGGCTTTGGCTGAAATGTGGGCCGCGCAGGAACCTGGGGTCAGAGCCACATCATAAGCCCAGGCTCTAACATTCAGTTCAGCTCCCTGAGGGCAGGAACTCTTGTCCACTCAGCTCAGCATAGCATATTTTGTGCGTAATTAATATTTATTGAGCAAATACCCATACTTGGAGAGTTGTTGGGTCTTCCTGTCAACGGCGATGGGAAGTTTAACTTGGAGAGAGGGCAGCCTGAGCAAATTAATGCAGCGAAAGGGTTAGACGGGAATGTGCATGGAAGCAAAGCGATGACCTCGGAGGCAGTTTCATTCATTGCCCGGAAGGAATAAATAAAAGGCTGGAAGAATCAAGGAATCCCAAGTACAGCTGTTCAGGTTGCTGACTGCATGAGGGTCTTGCAGAGCCACAGACCCTGGGGCAGGGCTAGGTCCACTTGAAGAAGGTGTTTCCTTTTTCTGGAAGTGCTGTATGGGGCTATGCCTGCCATGATAGGAAGCAGCCAATGTTCCTGATGCCCCTAGTCCTGAATCCAACGCAGTAACCGATTACTACAGATAAGTTGTGCCCATCGGTCCTGGACTCTGAGACAGTCTCTCGTCTCTCCACCCTCAGGAGCCCTGGCACGTAGTTCCTCCCCTGAGTGGGGAAGATGACCCGGCCCAGCTCACAGGGAAGGCAGCCCCCTTTGGAATTTCCTCTGAAGCCAACCTTTTGGATGACTCAGTACTTTGCCCCCTGGATCATCCCAGGTCTCACAGAGGACAAGTACGCTGGTCCTAAGAGCCATCATTGCCTCTGTTTCTCTCTCTGCAATTCATTCTCTCTCCTACTCCCTCCCCTCCCTCCCCCGCCCACTCCTTTTCCTGCCCTGACCCCCCACCTCTGCTCAGGTTCAGGTTCCCATGCATCCCTTGCTGTCCAGGGCAGGTGCCAGGTGCATGCAAACCCGTATTCTCAAGGACACCTTGCCACAGCCCTGACCCTCTCATTTTCATGAGAGAGGAAAATGGGGCTCAGAGAGGCCCAGTGACTAATGTGAGGTCACACAGCCCGGAGGGGACAGAGCCATGGCTCAGACTGGTGTCCCTCGCCTTGTAGAGGGATTTCCCTCTGAGGGGGGCCGTCAGTCAGGAATAATCGCCCATTCAAACACCACCACTGGTAGCGCATCCTAGAGCAATCTGTCCCCTTCAGCCATGCAAGGAGAGCGGGACCCCACTTTGGTTTTTATTTTCTCCTTGGGGTGCATGTTTTAGCTCAGGCTCTGCTCACACCTCAGCTCAGAAAAGGTCCCCCTGAGGATGGAGCACGAGCAGTCGGAACCCAGATGAGATCTTCTCAAAACCGGAGGAGACGTGTGGCTTTGCCTTCCAAATCCATAAGCTTAAACCCCCATATATGCAGGTCCTTGTCAAAGTTGGGACCCTCGGGCAACATTTTTTAAAATCTCACAGCCTCTGCCCAAGGCAGCCCCGCAATGCCCCTTTGTGGCCCCGTCGCCTCGACTTCTGCTGGGGACCTGGGCCTTTTTTCTTCCATCCCCTGACAGAGGCTGTGAGTTTTCAGGGGCTATGGTGATGAGGTTTCCAACCGACTTTTGACCAAACGGATTTCCAACTGCATTTGAAAAGGAAAATATCTTTCCAATGTACCGAATAATGAAAAATGACTGGGCGAGTTTATAAATGTTGATTTAGCCACCAAGATCCCCCCCCACCAGCCCTGGTTCTCGGGAGGTTTTCATTGAGCATTAACTCACTCTCTCGGTGCGCAAAGAAATAGGCCCTTCCGAATCCATTCCGCAGCGCATTAGCTTCAAGGCCTGTTGGAAATGGTCTAGCATCTGCTCTTAATAGACATCGCAGCGAACGGGGCGGGCGAGAGCTGGAACAGGGACCCACAGCGTCAGGCCACAAACATCAGATCTCGGGCAAGCAGCATCCTGAGAAGCCGTTGCCTAGAACAACCACAGGACATAAGCAGGGGGTTTGGATTTTGTGGGGGGCCGGTGGGACACAGAAATGGAGGCCCCCCTGGGTGAGCTAAGCCACACGTGAGCCCTTCAACCTACCCATGAAGCCACAAAGAGAGGTTTTCCTATCGTGCCACACCTTCAAAGCATGCAGAGAGCTTTTAAAACTCAAGGTTCCTGATGCTCAATGATGCCCAGCCACACCCCTGATCAGTTACATCAGCATCTCTGGGAGAGGATCCCAGGAATCAGAGTTTTGTTTTGCGTTTAATTCCTGCAGGTGGTTCCATTGTGTCACCAAGATTGAGAACCAGTGAGCTAGGCTGCTGGACCAGTGGTTCTCAGAGTGAGTCCCCAGACCAGAAGCGTCAGCATCACCTGGGACCTTGTTAGACATTCAGATTCCTGGGTGCCCCCCGCAAGACCTGCCTTAGGTGTGACCCGACCTCATCACACACTTCTGGTGTGGGCCCAGCAATCTGTTGCTCTCCAGGAGATTTCCATGTTTGTACAAGTTTGGGAGCCACTGAGCTGGCCCTTGTCGAGGTAGGGAACATACATTCATTCTCTCGGCCATTCACTCACTCGCTCATTCTGCCAATTACTCATGTATTCAGCATGCAGTGTCCCTCCTAGGAGCCTAGCACTGTGCCAGGTAGTGGGCATCCAGTGATAAGTCAGATGTGGATTTTGCACTCAAGGAGCTTGCAGTCTCCATGTGGAATTTCCCAGATAATAAAGGCAAAGGTGAAGGTTATCAAGGTTAGGAAAGGGTTTGACCTGAGCCTTCCAAGAACAGCCTCAGTTTCTCTCTCTTCTCTGCCTACGTGCATCGAGTTTGAGCAGCTAGCATCACTGCCAAGAAATTCACGTGTGCGTTCTCTTACTGATCCAACATTCATTCCATAAGCGCTTCCTTAAGCATCTGCAGGGTACCATACTCCATGCTAGAGGCTAGAGATTCAGAGAAGCCCAAGTCTCCCAAATTATAAACTGCAGAAGGGGGGAGGGCCCAGAGCAGACCATTCTTGTTGGAAGCTCCCTTAATGAGAAATAGCATGGTTTTTCCCAACCTGGCCAGACCCAGGGACCAGTCAGTTTCCTTCCTCACTCAGAGAGGCAGAAAAATGCATGAGTCCAGACTATGGATTCTGTCCCGAGCAGCCTGGGTTTGCATCTGGCTTTCAGACCTACTAGCTTGTTGGCCTTGAGCAAGTTGCCTTATTTCTGCACACCTCAGTTTCTTGATCTGTCAAATGGGGATAAAAATGATATCTGCCTCGTTGGGTTGTTATAAGAATTAAATGAGAATCAGCAAAGTGCTTAGAACAATGTCTGGCACACAAGCACTGTTAAGTCTTTGTTAGCTAAATCACAAACGTTACTTTTGAAAAAGTTGCTCAGAAATAAAATCCATTTTAAAACCAGATTGCTCTCCTTGTTCCATGATGGCCACGGGGAATTCATTTTATAAAGGGAATAACTTGGGTAGCCGTGTGTTGAATTTGCGAAAAGTGAAGTAGGCATGCTGTCGGCTTCTGACAGTGGCAGGAAGGGAACTTTGCTGGGAGGTGTGGCAGGATTGTTGTGAAATGCCCATCTCTGAAGGATCTGGAAGTCCCTTGAACTCCCTTATTTTGCCTCCATTCCAGTCCGTCTTTTTTCCTCCTTTGCCCCCAAAGTTCTTGCGACACTGGGAGATGAGAAGGTGTTTTTAACTGAGAGCTAGTAAGGGACAACATGTCCTGCTCTCTTAACATCTCAGGATGGAAAATATTAAGAACTTTTGTGAATCCGCAAGCCATGCCTGCTTTGGAAAATGTCTTCCCTGTACGTTTCTCTCCACTTCCTGTACCTTTCCCTCCACTTCCTGTTTCACAGGAAGTGTTGAAACAAGAAGCGGTCGCCTCCCATCTTTTGGGCGTCTTCGCCAAGGTGCTGTAATCATAAACACTCCCCTCAGCAGAGTCCCGGGCAAGGGCTACCCATCAATGCCTCACACCCAGTGACCCAGAACGACCTATGAGCATCACGGCCCAACAGATGATCTCAAACTTTTCACGATTATTACAGGTGTCAACAGATGGAAATCATGCCAGAAGCTGTGCTGAGATTCTGCCATCAAAATCCAAAAAGGAGCATTCTGCTTCCCGGCATTTCTTGCCAAGGATGATCTCAGATTCATCTGTTCCCTTTCACAGTGAGCAAAGGCCTTGGTTTTAATAAGGGTGTGGCTCCCCTTCTCCTGTTCCTGAAATTGGACTGGGTGGGGACGCTGATCGCCAGAACTGGGGCAAATCCAGGGAAAAGTGTCATCATGTTGGCAGCTGGAAATGTCTGCTACCTGCAAGGGTTTTGGCATCTCTCCTGTGGTTCTGCTCTCACACAATTAGCTCTCTCCTGAGGGCCTCTGCCTGCCCCCATCTCCACGGACCCATTTATTTTTTTAACGTTGAACATTTATTCTGGGAATGCAGAGTTGGATGAGACACAGCCCTGTCTCGTGGAACTCACAGCTGGAACACAGGATAGGGGCAAGTGAACAAATAAACAGGCAGTTAAACACGGTGGGAGGAAGCATGACCCTGGAGGCAGGGGTGCATAAAAGCATGGGAAGAGGCATTAACACAGACTGGAGAATTAGGGAAGGTTCTGTGAGCGCAGGGATCCAGTGTAGCATCTCTGTCAGAACTTGCCTGCATCCCTTAGACCTTATCGATTCATCGTGCCCAGCTGCTGCAGGTATCTTTGGGTCTGAGGGATTGTTCTAGAGATCACAAGGTAGGCGACAAGTGCCAGGGAATTCACCAGCCCCAACACAGAGCCACCCTCATTCTTGGGAGATGGTGTATTAATACCCCGGCGCCCTCACTCCTCGAGTGGGATGCTGCTGAAGCTTGTGTTTTATGGTGTTTTCTAGAATTTCTCTGCAGGATCCAGCTCCGGTCACCCTCTGTGAAAACTGGCTTTATAACATACCCTTTATTACCTGCCTCACCTTCCCACTCCCCTACGTGAACGTCCTGGGATCCCTTCCCCAAAATACTACCTGGTGTTGAATCCTTCAGGTTGGCTTCTGGAGAAGATTCAGACTAAGCTTGCGGGGAGGAGATGTGATGTGGCCAGGTTTGGGTTTCTGAGAAGGGCTGTTCTTTTGATCCGTGTAGTTGGGAGGAGTCTCAGAGTTGGACTTTCGTGTCTCAGAGTGGACAGGTGAGACAAGATAGCAGGTTATGATCTGCCCGGACACTAGGATGAAGCTCAACCTTCCGGACCCGGAAATGCTAAGAATGTTCCCCTCTGTATCCCAGAGAGCATTCTTCTCCTCCCTTGAGCCTCATAATCCCCATGAGGCAATTGTTTTGCAGATGGAAACCCTGAGGTCTGGTGCTGGGGGACATGTGACTTGCCCACGGTCACTCTGCTGTCATTGGGTAGAGACAAGATTGAGGCCAGGAGGACCCAGCTCCCAGGCAGCTGGACGGGCATATTTTGAGGAGGAAACTGAGGTGCAGAGAGGGGAGTGATCTACTCAAGGAGGCTTCTGGATCCAAGACTACTCAGAACCTGGTGGGCCCTGAGCACCTGCTCTATCATGTGCATGCCAAGTGTTGACTGTGGACATCCCTGTCTGCTCTGTTCTCCAAAATGAT
Organism: Stenella coeruleoalba; assembly: GCF_951394435.1. Classification (NCBI taxonomy): domain Eukaryota; kingdom Metazoa; phylum Chordata; class Mammalia; order Artiodactyla; family Delphinidae; genus Stenella; species Stenella coeruleoalba. The sequence continues at coordinate 69,232,347 of NC_137160.1, read as the reverse complement.
CAACAGAGTCCCTCCAGTGTCCTTTACGTGGCCAGGTCCCTAGTATGTCTCATGATTTCAAAGGAAAACTAACCATTACTAGACAGGAAGAAAGAAGGGGAGGAATAAGGAGGAGGAGACATAGGGAAAGAGGGAAGGAAACAAGTCTCCGAAGCGTCGGGTGCCAGGGAGGTGACTTAGGATGTGAACAAGCTGTCTTCTGTGCCCGGTTCCAACCCCTGAGAGCTTTGCATCTGGCAACAGGTTCCTAGATGTCTCGGTGCCTTGGGTTTCTTATTCACCCAGTGGGAGTCTGCTTCATCCAGTCTTGAACAACCATAGCAGCAACGTGGCTGACAACAACAGCACTTCTGTAGGGCTTGCTCCATGCCTGGCCCTGTTCTAAGTACTTTGTGATCTTGGCTCACCGGAGGCTTAAGATGACCCTAGGAGGGAACGCCACCCTAACCCTAACCCTATCTCCTTTTACAGATGGGAAAACTGGGTCACGAGCGTGCTCAACTCACTTTGGCAGGGCCACAGAGCTAGGGGGTGGCAGCCCTGGAATGTGAGCACAGGGTTGGGGTCTGCGGCCACCAGGCCACACCGCCTCTGTTCTCCCACCAGGCAGCAGGCTGATGGGGCCACCGGCCTGGCACGCTGCTGAGCACACAGTAGATGCTCAGGACACACTCCTTGCCTGGCCTGCTTGCTTCTGTCCCTAAGAGCCAGGCTTCTGAATCCATACCATCCTCCCCTCGCCCAGGGCATCTCTTAATTTAACCACAGCCTTGCCCTGTCCCTATTAGGATGACCATCCCAACAGGAGAACAGGAGTTCTGGGCCTGCACCTTGGCCAACCAGTGGGTGCCCAGCACCCCATCATCATTCCGCTGCCTTCCAGCAGAAATTATAACCACTTTGAGTCAACCCCAGCCTCCACGCCGAAGGAAAGCAATTGAGGTCAGGAGAGGCAGACAGCCTACCCATCACAGCCGCTGCGGCCATTCCTCACGCCGTGACATGCAATCTTCTGCCGAGGGTCACCTCTGGAGAAGCGATTCCTCCAAGCTCAGAACAAATGCCAAATTGCAGCTTTGCCGAATCATCACGCGCAACACATTGAAAATAGCCGCCTCCACGATAGATCGTTAACCAGAGCAGCCCCTTCCTCCAGTATAACCAAGATCGCAGTTACCGTAAATACATTAACTTATTCGTGCTGCGGCACGTGGCCCGGGAGCCGGCTCCTCAGGCAGCAAAGAGCAAATCCCAGCCAGCCTGGGAGGGAGCCGTGCGTGGGAGGAATTTGTCAGCCAGGAAAAGGAAGAGGTAAGCAAAGGCGCCCAGGACAGAACCCACTGCTGGTCCCCAGGCTCCATCCTGGGGAGACGTGGCTAGAAGGGGACTGGGGCGATCGACATCGTGCTGTCGCTCTGTGCCCCACGGAATCTGTGAATTAAGACTGGATCCAAGGAAGAAGCGTCCGTGTGTCTTCCTGCTCGTGTGAAAATCAGTGGTGTGGCAACTCCAAACTCTACTGGATGAGTGTGTTTGGGGAGTGGGGGAGGAGAGGAGAGAGAGAAAAGGGAGAAAGATAGAGGGACGGGGGAGGGAAGAGTGACAGTGAGAGGCAGAAATATGAATGAGAAACAGGCCAAAAAATGGAGAAGGTGACTTGAAGATGGAAAGAAGGGGGAGAATAAAGAATGATACAGAAAAAAAACAGGCTGAAGGAGACAGAAGGAGAGGAGGACAGAGGGACAGGGAAAGTGCGGGGAGAGAAAGAGAGGAGGAGAGGGCAACAGTCTGCCTCTGGAAGGCTGGGTTTTGTTTCCACCGAGAAGAGAAATCGTTCTTTGTTATCGAAAGCCTTGAGTGACACCAGCAGACCCCCGGACCCCCTCTCCAGGACGCCAGCACCAAGACTAGTGCGAGCACACACACACACACGCGCACACACACATGTACGCACACTGACACACGGCCCACAGTCAGTCCCCTCCCCCCGCCCCCAGCGCTGAACACAATTCAGTCCCAGAAGAGAAAAAGTAGTAAGTGGTCCTCCTCAAAGGAAACAGGCCCAAACCAGACTGGGGATGGGTGTGGGGGAGGGGAGGGCGGACGAAGCAGCCCAGGTCAGGGGCCCAGAGAGGACAGAGACGCAATTGGAAGGAAAAAGAACCTGGAGCCCCGTGGCTGTAGCCCTCCCCACTGCCCCAGGCCTGCCTCTTCTTCGTCTGAGCATCAGGGTCCAATCTTAATGGTCCATGGCCCCCTGCTACCTAGGGAGACTGCAGGACACCAGCTTCAAGAGGGGAGTCACCCGTGCAAGGAGCGGCCAGTTCTGGGCCAGAAGCTGAGCTGCGGGCTCCCAGTGCCTCCCTTCTGAAGTGGGTGGGCAGCTTCCGGCCAACCTTTTGCCTCTTTCTCTCACGCCGCTCCTGCCACCTCCCGATAATTCGCCAGCGTTAACAGATTGATGGCAGCGCGCTGGTTTGGATCAACTTTGCGTATGTACTTTGCGAGAGAAAAACATTTTCCTCTTCCCCGATTTTCTGTTTGCCCATTAATACACTCCACATTTGCTGGTGCTCAATGACTGTTCATAGAGAATGTTGTTGTTGTGATTAAGGGTGCCAGGGTTCTCGCAAGTACAAACACACCAAACCATAAAAAGGGCAATTAATTCTTTAAAAAAATGCAGGCGAGTGGGAGACAATGGATGCTCCGTTTATAGAAAAGCAAGGCAGAGACAGATGTGTGTGAGAGGTGCGCTAACAGGGCAGCGATGTCTCCTGTAAACCATTGGGAAGATGTTGCCCAGCAGATTCTTGGTCATCGAAAGGCTGTGTGTCAACCACTTACGATAAGCCCCACCCTGGGCTGGTCACTGGAGGCAGCCACAGAGTGTGGGCGAGGGGGATGGTCTAGCTGGGATGGAAAGTCTGTCTCTGGGTAAGGCACCTACTGCCTCTGAACCTTGGTTTACTCATCTGCAGAATGGGAGGCTGAACCCCCAGAATGGCTGTGATCTTTCAAGAGGAAAATGTCTATCAAGGGCTTAGTTGGGTGATTGGCATATAGGCATATGAGAATGACCTGGTTCCTCATTCACTCATGTGTTTAGGGACCGCCTTCCTGGGTCAGATTGTGGGCTGGGTTCCGAGGGTACGGTGGTGAGAAGGATATACTAGTCCCTGCTTGTGTCGAGCTGATGATCTAAGACTGGGAGTCAGAGACTCTAAGCCTCTAAAACCGTGATGTGTCCTATAGTGACAAATGCTTGCAGAAAAGTACAACAAAGTAAGAATAAAAATGTCCTGGTGGGCTATGTCAGACAGCGGACGGTGGCGGGGACCGAAGTGGGGAAGGGACAGGCAGGGGACTTGAGCAGAGACCGAGCAGGGTGAAGGGTAAATTTTGTTTCTCAATCCCTTTCATCTTTCCTAAAAACACGTTTAACAAGCCCTTGAAGGACCAGGGAGAGATGGCCATGCATGAGCAACTGGGACATGTTTCGGGAGTCATGAAAAAAAAGGTCAGGACACACTCAGTGAATATTTCCTGCCTCCTGGCACTCAGAGTCGTGGGGGGCTGGGGTTCAGGCCATAAACTAACCCAGACACTGTGATGATTTCATCACAAACTCTGGCAGGTGCCACAAGGAAGAAGCAGTGAGCTCCAGGACCTGCAACAGGGGCCTGACGGAAGTGACAACGGAGGTGAACTTGGAAAGATGAGTAGGCGGTAGGGAGGTGATAGGAGGGTGAGAGACGGAAGAGCATCCCTGATGGAAGGAACAGCATGTGCGTGGGAAAACAAAACACGGGCTCTGTTGTCAGACAAACCCAGGTTCAAGTCCCTGCCCCACCACCTCCCAGCTGTGTGACCTTGGGCAGGTAACTTGGGGTCTCTGAGCTTCAAGGTTGTCACCTGTAGAGTGGCCTCACTGAGGCTCCGCTGGGCTGTCCTGAGGACCTGAGTAAGGGAAGCGTTTAGCAGAGTAAAGTCCTAAACCAAGGCTGGTTTCTTGCAGAATTATCAGATCTGGGGATGGGATGGGCTCCAGGCAGTGGTCAAGACATTGGCAACCAGCTCCTGTGCTCTCCGCCACCTTGCCTCCATAACTGAGGGGTTCCAGTCCCTATTTTAGGAAAGTAACATTCAATCCACAGAATAGATATTGATCGAGTGTCTCCCAGGTGCCCATCAATGGACTTAGGAGCTAAGGTGACCTGGTCCCAGTTTTGGTCAGGGTCAGTGTGAGTGACTTATGTCAATCCAGTAACAACAGAAACAAATTCCAGATCATCCTCCAGATGCCCCTTCACTCGGCCAGGTGTGGATTCCCAGCAGCCGAGACTCAGCCAGTGCAGTCGGACCAGGGTCAGCGTCACTTCCACCTCCTTGGGAGGGGTCCTCGTCTGGCTTCCCGGCAGCTCGGATCCGCTCTGCCCACCCCACCCCCACCCCGGTCACCGGCTGTGCCCTTGGTCTGCATCTGCGGTACCATCTCCTTCTGACTCCAGGGTCATCCTATAGTCCTTTCCTCTCTCTGCCTGGACTCCCTCCTGAACTTCAGCCTTGCTCGCCCAGCTGCCCGCTTCTCACCTCCACTCTGACATTTAAGGGACACCCAAGCTTAACACAATCAAAGCCGACTCTGATCCCCACCTGATCCCCCAAGCTTTTCCACCACACAATGTCCTCATTTCAGCGAAGGCCGGTGCCAACCTTCTTCTGTCCCCGTTTCGGGCAAAAGCCTTGGCCTCATCCTGGGCGCCTCTCTTTTGCTCACACTCCACACTCAGCTAATGCTCTTGGTTCCAACTTCATAATTTGTCCAGAGTCCAAATACATCTCAGCACCACCACAGCCACTACCCAAGCCCGGGCCACCGTCGCCTCTTGACAGGGTTATTGCAGAAGCCTCCAAATAACTTCCTGTTTTCTGCATTACGCCCCACAGTCTAACTGAAAGCTAAGATGTACATCAGGTCACATTACTCCTGCACTTCAGGACCCCCAATGCATCCCAGCTCCCTACATCCCGTTCCCCCTGCCGCAGCCTCGCTGGTGTGGTCGGCCCCAGGGCCTTTGCACTTGCTGACCCATCAGCCTGGAATGCTTCTCCCCAACATGGCCACTCCCTTGCCAGTTCCAGGTCTTTCTGGGTTGTCACCTCAGGGAGGGTGACAAAATCAAAACACTCCCTAGCCCCAGTTCCCCTACTTTAATGTTCTACATGGCACTTGGCCCCTTCTGACCTTCTGTATCTGTTATCTTTTCGTTCACTCATAGTCTCTTTCCTTCTCTGCACTAGGAGGCTCGCTTCTTGACTTTTATTTTGGGGGAGGGGGCTGCCACTGAGTAAATATTTGTTGAATGGATGATGTCTGTGACTCAAGCAATGATTAATTCACTGGCCCTTTTGCTCTTAGAAAGATGCCAAAGGGCACCTTCTAGTGAGACTCAGAGCATCCCACCTTCGAGGGGTTTGACTTCCCTTGAGTTTGACCAAGATGTCTAGAGGCTGACCAGAGAGAAAGAGGCAGTAGAGAATCTTGCTTCAACAGGAACTGCTCGAATCCCAGCCCTGCCATTTGCTGGCTGTGTGACCTTGGGAATTCCCTCCGGGTACCTGATACTCAGTGTTCTCACCCATAAAATTGGAACATGTTATGGACTGAATTGTGTCCCTCCAAAAGATATGCTGAAGTCCTAACCCCTGGGAATGTGACCTTATTTGGAAATAGGGTCTTTGCAGATACAATTAGCTAAAATGAGGTTATGCTGGATTATGGTTTCCCCTAAATCCAATGATTATTATCTCCATAAGAAGAGGGAAATTTGAAAAAAAAAAAAAAAAGAAGAGGGAAATTTGAAGAAAAAAAAAGAAGAGGGAAATTTGGATGCACACACAGAAAATAACGTGGGACAAGGGAAGCAGACATTGGAGGGATGCGGCCACAAGCCAAGGAACACCTGAGGCTACCAGAAACTGGAAGAGGCGAGGAAGGATCCTCCCCTAGAAACTTCAGAAGAAGTATAGCCCTCCAGACGCCTTGATTTTGGACTTCTCGCCGGCAGAAACCATGAGAAAATAAGCTTCCGCTGTTCGAAGCCGTCCAATATGTGGTATTTTGTTATGACAGCCACAGGGTGCAAACACAGAATGATAACCCCCGTTTGCTAAGGTCTGCATGATGTACAGAGGGCTCCCGAGGGCCCGGGTCATAACAGTCCCTCCTTGAGTGTCCCACGGCCCCTCTGACATGCTGGCTGCCACCTCTGTCAGCTCTGAGAGAGGGAAGGGACTGGATGAGAAAGAGGATGCGTGAGTGACAAGCCGAAGCTACTGTCTGATCCTAGAGTCTGCTTTGTCCCCAAGATCTGGACACACAGACCCACAGAGCCTTGCAGCCAGCCCCTCTCACCTGCCGAAGAGCCAGCAGTCTTGACGAACAGCAACCACTGTGAACCCTCAAATCTCCACTGAAATCTCTGCTCCGGGCCCTCAGAGCCACTTCTTGTCCCTGATATCCCTGCAGAAACACAGCCAAATTCTCCATTGGATTCTGCTAAATAAATCCAGTCCATCCATCCACCCACCCACCCCACCACCGCATCCCACCTCCAACTGCCTCCGTCCACTGACATTTGGACCCAAGAGCTAACTGCAGCGGCTTCATCTAAAAGGAAACCACAAACACGCTCTCACCCACGTTTTATGACTTTATAACTCACCAAATAAACCTGATTCCTATAACCATAAAACAAAGCAGAAACGAGTTGGACATGTACCAGCCAGGAGAAGCAGGAGGGGGGTGGAAATTGCCGGAGGGGGCTCTCAGCTGCGGAGCCGCGGTTCTCTGGGTGGATTTCGGCGCCACAGTCTCGCAGAAACTTAATATTCCAATCAGCACCCAAGCAAGGCATTAGAAGCCAAGGAGTGCATGAGTGCCCCCATAGCTGGGGGAATATTACTCACCAGGTCATGGTCGGCTGCATAAAATACAACCCTCATATATCATTATAACTGCCAGCCAACGACAGTTATAATTGAGACGGCAATAACTAGGAGAGAGTTCTTTAATTTAACATCCAATTATTACAAGTTATCACTTCTTAATAAATGTAATATAACAGACAATCAATGTTGCATGCGACGGCCCAGACTGCAATGGGATGGGAAATTTATATCCTGGGGAAGAAAATATACTCTGTGTAGTGTGTGTGCGTGTGCGTGCTTGCGTGCGTATGTGTGTGTGCGCGCGTGCGTGTGTGTGTGTTTTGGCTTTCTGAAGTCTGCAGCCGCTGTGATAAGTGTTGCAAGACTCCAGCTATAAATAGCTGAGTTTGCCTCAATAGCTGACATCGCCTCATTTGCATATGTACAATAGCTCCAGGCCAAGGCAGAGGAAAGAATAAGAAGGGAAAAAAAGATTTCTTCTCCCTGGTACTGGCTCTGAGGGTGACAAGTGAAGGCAATGCCCACCCCCACCCCGGCCCAGAGGGCGCCGAGGCCCAGCAGGGTGGCTGGCGAAATTGTCCTAAACCTAACTTGGCAGGGCAATACTTTTTTAAAACAAATTTTTCTTTGATGTGTGACAAGCACACAGAAAAGTGAATAGATCATGAGCGAGCGTGCAGCTGGATGGCTTTCTACAAAATGGATACACCCAAGGATTAGCAGCTGGGCAAACAAATAGGAATGACCAGCCCCCAGAAGCCCCCCTCCCAGCAGCATCCCCTCCTGGCACAGCTAAGATAACCTCTCTCCCGATTTCCACCTCCACAGATTGCTTTTGCTCATTTCTGAACTTTGCATAAACAGAATCACACAGTACATTCTCTTGTGTCTGGCTTATTTCACTTCACATTACTTTGTGAGTTTCCTCCATGCTGTTGCCTTTAGAAGTGCTTCATGTTTATTTCTAGATAATACTCAACCTCGTGAATACCCCGCAGTTTATTTATCTGTTCCTTAAGTTGGTAGACTTTTGTGCTGTTTTCAGTTTAGGGCTCTTACATATAGGGCTGCTACAGACATTCTTGTGCAAATCTTTGGTGAACATATGTAGATGATTCTCTGGGGTGGGTACCTGGGAGGAAGACTCACTGGTCTCCAGGGCAGGTGCATGTTTACTTTAATAGATGCTACCAAATAGCTCTCCAGAGTGGCTGTACCATTCTGCATCCCCAGCAGCTGTCTACAAATGTTCCGGGTGCCCCAAATCCTCGCCAGCACTTGACAGTATCCGTCTTCCTGGTTTCCATCATTCAGGTGGATGCGTAGTAGGATCTCGGTGTGTCTTCATTTGCATTTTTCTAGTGACTAGTGAGGTTGCCTGCCTTTATGTATTTTCATTGGCCATTTGTATGTCCTCGGTGGTGAAGGGGTTGTTCTACTGTTTGTCCTAGAAAAGGACAAACAACCCATTCTGTTGGATAGAATATCTTTGTCCATTGGAAGGATTGCAAATGTCTTCTCCAGCTCTGCTCTGCAACTTACCTTTTCATTCTCTTATTGTCCTTTGGTGAAGAGCTGTTTTCAGATTTCCATACAGTCCAACCTGCAAATATTTGCTTTTACAGTCGTGCTTTGTTCTGTACAATACAGAATTTTGATCATCTTTAAAAAGGGGAATTTGCTTGAGATAGTTTTTAGTTAAGCTTCTAGGAGAACAAATTGTTGGGCACTTTGTGGGGGGTTTTGCCCACCTATTTATCCACACCCCTCAACTTGATGCACATGGGTTCAGTGGGTAAAGATTAGGGCAAATTATCCATTCACTGTGCATCCCTCTAGCTATCTGTTTACTCATTTATGGAGATTGTGTGCCAGGCGCTGTGCTTCTAAGAACTTGAATCACACAGATGAATATGACAGACACAGTTCATGACCTCAAGAAATATAAAATTCCCAGAAGGAACCATAGGGTAGAATTCTTAGTGACCTTGAGTTTGGTAAAGATTTCTTAAATAAGAGATGAAAAGAACAAAACTGCATGAACTATAAAAGCAAAAATAAATCCATATATTTGACTTCATCAAGATTAAATAATTTTGCTTTACAAAAGACACTGTTAAGAAAGGCTGAAAACAAGTTTTTCCAGTAATCTCTTTTTTTGGGGAATTTTTGAATTTTATTTTATTTACTTTTTTATACAGCAGGTTCTTATTTGTTATCCATTTTATACATATTAGTGTATATATGTCAATCCCAATCTCCCAATTCATCACAGCTTTATTTATTCATCCATTCAGTATTTACTGAGCACACACTATGTGGCAGGGAACATGGTGGGCCCTGGGGAATCACACCGGAGAAGAATGGCCAAGTAAACACATCACAGGACCCCCTGCAACAGGGGCTGCGGTAGAAATAAGTGCAGAGCTTGTGGGAACCATGAGGAGGACACCTGGAAGGCTTCCCTGAGGAGGTGATATTTAAACATGGCCTTGAAGGATGGGTACCAGAAAACAGTCACAGGCTTGGAGGCAGGAAAGAGGTGGCAGGTTCCAGAATTGAAAGTCATTTTAAGGTCTGGTGGGTCATCCAAGGGAAGGGCAAGAGGTGAGTCTGGAGAGGAGGCGTCCAGAGTCATTTCTCAGAAGGATCCGAGTGTCCTGAAGAGGATTTGGATTTCACTGTGAAGGCAACAGTGATGTCAGGAAGATGAGAACATTTTGCAAGTAAGAGCGAGTGGAATTTCAGAGCAGCGACTTGGAGTTTAGAGGCCAGGCTGGAACTGACTAAAAGACCAGAGCCACTCTGTGCCTCAGTTTCTTCCTCTGTGAAACGGGGATGATATTGATAATGAGCATTCACTGATGACTTACTCTGTCCCCAGCACCGTTCTAAGGGCTCTATGGCTGTTTACTTGTGTAATCCCTTCGGTCTCCCTGTGAGATGGATTAAATCATCGTTCCCATTTTACAGATGAGAAAACAGAGGTCACCCAGTTGGTGAGAATCAGAATCGGGATGTGAGCCCAGGCCATTTTGTCCCAGTATCTGGCTTCCTAACCATCGCCTGATACTGCTTGATGGTCCAGCTGGCCTCCTAGGGTTGCCATGATGATGGATGGAGGCAGTGAACCATGCAACCCAAGCGCCTTGCTGGGAGCCGGGCTGGGTTCTCTAAGTGCCAGGGGTCGTTAATAAGCAAGCCAGACCAACCAAAGGCTGTGAAGGACTCTGACCAGAGGTATTGGTTTCTAGTAGGACATAGGTCCCCTCCAGCTCACCACTGAGTTACCAAACACTGTTCACATGCAACATCTCACCAGAGCTTTATCCCTCTACCTCGGGGGGGGGGGGGGGGACACAACAGAGCCATCACACCCATTTCACAGATGAGGAAGTGGAGATTTATGAATGGTGTGTCCAAACTCCCAGGAGTGTCACCAGTGGGCTGGTGTTGAAACCCTGTCCACGTGCGTCTCAGTCCTGTGAAATCACCCAGGCCCCAGGCCCACTGTAGACCCATCAAGAGAGTAGCAACGAGTTCTCCAAGCAAAGACAATTCATGAAAATCTTTTAATACAGAGTGTATTATTCAGCTTGGGCTGCCATAACAAAATACCACAGACTGGGTGGTTTAAACAACAGAAATTTATTTTCTCTCGTATTTATTTATTTATTTATCTGGAGGCTGGAAATCCAAGTTCAAGGTGCCGGCAAATTCAGTCTCTGGTGAGAGCTCCCTTCCTGGCTTGCAGATGGCCACCTTCTCGCTGTGTCCTCACATGGCCTTGCTTCTGTGTGTGCTCTGAGGGAGAGATCTCTCCGGTGTGTCTTCTCCTTATGAGGACACCAGTGCTATCGGATCAGGCCCTATCTCCAAACACAGTCACCTTAGGGGGTTATGGCTTCAACCTATGAATCTGGGGGGAGACACAATTCAGCCCTTAAGACAGAGAGAATGAAAACAGAATGAAAGAGGGGAGGGAAGAAAGAGAGACCAAAGTAGAAAATAAGAGAAGCAAACAAAGAGGATGATTCAAAAGAGGAAAGGCGGGCCAGCCTGGGGCGATGACCCGCATAAAGCCTTGAACACACCATCACTTGCTGGGGACACACGCAGCTGCCAGAACTTGCTTGTCTGGGACCCCCAGAACAACTAGGAGTTTTCTGTTGGCAAAAGATGGCGTTTCCACACATACAAAATATCTATATTCGAGATTCATAAATAAAGACCCTCTGTTATCATGAATCTTAAATGAACAAAAACCTGGTGGCCATGGTGTGAATGCCCTTCAGAGTCAACGGACCAAATATCTTCATTTTGCAGATAGAAAAGTGGAAGCCCAGAGAGGGGAAGACACCTTCCCCAGGTCACACAGCTCACTCCAATTCAAGTTTTCTGACTGCGCCTGCAGTGTTTCTTTCTGGAGATCAGAGGTGGCCAAGAGAAGCGGCAAAAGGTGGCAGATATGACAGATGGGGGAACTGAGGCTCAGAGCAGTGAAAAGGCCTGTCACAGAGCCACCAGCATGTGGCTTTATACTCAGAGCAACGGTAATAATGATTGTCAGCAACGTACTGGGGGGCCGTCCCTCAGCTGAGAGCTGTGTAGGCGATAACTTGCCTAATACTCAAGGCATTATCGCCTCCGTATTCCCACATTGGAGAAGAGGAAACAGAGGCTCAGGAGAGGAAATGACTTGACCAAGCCCACCCGGACATGTCCACATGCTTCACAGGGTGAGCTTTGCTGCCAGGCTGGACCTCACGCAGGTTTGAGGCTCCCCAGGCTTGGGAAGCAGGGACCAGGGCTTCTCCTCCATCCCCATCCTCCCCTCCCTTCCTGGCATCCCCTGGGGGGCCAGCCCGCATGGGGCGGGAGTGACACCCACACTCCCCAAACAGAAGGTCCCCACGTGAGGTGTCAGCTCCGCAGCTGAGGCTCTGCAGCCAAACCCGCCCTCCTTCTGGGGGAGGTGGGATGTGGCGGGGCTGGGGGCCGAGGGGGAGGGTCGCGCCGCAGTTGCGCTCGGGCTCGGCAGCCTGCCGGGCAGACTGAGGGGCTCCCAGCCAAGGGAGGTGTGATCTCCCCAGGCTCGGCGTCCTGGAGTGCGAACTTCAAACGCCCGATTCCCAACATTTGGCCGAATTTTTTTTTCCTTACCCCAAAGCAAATGCGGCTCCAACGTGGGCGCCTGGCGCCCGACTGGGGCGCAGTTGGCTGTTTTGCGGGATGAGAGGGGCTGCTCACACAGGAGGATCCGGGAGGGGAAATCTGGTGGGCGGAGGGGGACGCGAGGGAGGGGGAACTGGCCGTGCCGCGCGGACCTCGAGAAGGGTCATTGGTGCTGGATCGGTGGGAGGGTGGGTGGACGGGCAGATGGATGGAAGCACTAACCAACAGGCACCCAGCAGGCAGTGTGGACAGAATGAGACCAGGACCCATCATTCCCTCTGTGGCCGGGCGCCTGTGCCCTGGCGATCACACTCACCTCCCTGAACGACGAAGGCTCCTGTCCCTGTCTGTCTGCTAAGGGCTGAACCTTACCAAGCTCCGCGTGCCTGGGGGCTGAGCACAGGGTCTGACATGGACCCGCATCAGAGTTGAGGGCGGAAGGAGGGAGGGAGATGGGAGAGAAAGAAGGAAGGAAGGGGAGGTGAAAGGAGAGAAGTTTGGTCTCGACATAAACAACATGACATCTCACACAATAAAGAACCATCTACTGCTACACGCATCACGGATCTCACAGACTACACATTAGCAAAAGACGCCAGTCACAAAAGAGGAGAGACTGTACAATCCCATCTGCCTGAGTCTCAAAGCAAGCAAAAGTAAGCTATGCAGGAGGGGTCAGAAGAATGGTTACCTCTCGGGGGAGGTAGTCACTTGGGGGGCAGGAGGGTGTTGGAAATATTCTAAATCTTGATTTTGCTGAGATCCAGGGGCATCCATATATGTAAAAGTCTATCAAGTTGTAAGATAAAGATAGGTGTACTTTGGAATATACTTTCCTATATGTAAATTTTATAGCTTAATCATTTTTTAAAATATTTATTTATTTATTTTTGGCTGCATTGGGTCTTCATTGCTGCGCGCGGGCTTTCTCTAGTTGCGGTGAGCGGGGGCTACTCTTCGTTGGGGTGCACGGGCTTCTCATTGCGGTGGCTTCCCTTGTTGTGGAGCACGGGCTCTAGGCACACAGGCTTCAGTAGTTGTGGCAGGTGGGCTCAGTAGTTGTGGCTCGTGGGCTGTAGAGCACAGGCTCAGTAGTTGTGGCGCATGGGCTTAGTTGCTCCACAGCATGTGGGATCTTCCCGGACCAGGGCTCAAACCTGTGTCCCCTGCATTGGCAGGTGGATTCTTAACCACTGCGCCACCAGGGAAGTCCCTAGCTTAATCGTTTTTGAAAAATAGATAACAGGACCGAAAATGGATGGATGGATGGATGGATGGATGGACAAAGGACAGACACTCGTTCAGTGGATATTTATGGACACTAGGTGTGAGCAGGGCTCTGTGCTGTTTTGGAGGCCCAGAGGCAAATTAGTCCCACCCTTTTCCTCCAAAGAACTCACAGTCAGACCGGGAGACAGGTGCACACAGGCAGGCATAACAACAAAACAACAGGAGGGCCGCAGTCAAAAAGAAGGGATGGGCTGGATTAGAGGAGAGGGAAAATATTTGCCAAGAGCATCAGATGGGCAGAAAAGGATAAAAGCAGAGAAACATACTGAAAGCAGAAACCTAAGCAGAAAGATATGTGAAAAATAGAAGTGGATGGATGGATGGATGGATGGATTGATGGATGGATGGAAGGAGGGATGGACGGATGTGGGAAGGGATAGATGAATGGGGATTTTATTTTACTCCTTGAAGGTTAAAATTGCCTTGCACGTAGTAAATGTTTAATTAGATGTTGAATGAACAAGTAAATTAATCTAATATGTTCTAATTTCCATAGCATGGTTGATAGCAAGGTAAGTAAGCAAGGATCTTAAACATTTTGAGATTCTTTTAGTCTGAATATCTACCTGCTCGAATTCAGCCTTCAGAACAATCAGGGATGCAAGAAAGACCTCCCGGACAAGGGATTCATAGTGGTTTATTTATAATGGCACAAGGTAGGTGGCAACCCCCAAAACGTAACAGCAGGGGGACCTTGATGCTGCCACATGGGAATTACATAGCCCTACATATGACAAGGGAAAAAGTGTCGTTAATGATACGAGAAAACGTTTAGGATGGAAAATAAGGGCAAAATATAATAATTAGTATATATAAGTAGCTATACAATATGAAATCACCAATGTTTGTGCTTTTTTTTTAAAAAAGGACTTGGGTAAACCTTACGTCAAGGCATTTCTTGTGGCTTTCCCTAAGTAGCAGGATAATTTTGTTTTCTGCTTTGTTACGTATCCTGCATTAACTAACCATCATGCCAGGACAACAGAGAGCTTTAATCATCAGGCAAAGAAAAGCCATTCCTGCTTTGCCAACCTCAAGGAAAAAGAAAAAGGGAATTTGCTCTAAAAAATAATGATGGGGTCAGTGATGTAACCATGACAATCAACTCCAAAATATTCTCACCTTGAAGTTATTCCTTTTCAGTTCTCATAAACACTTGTGTCTCTCTGAGCACAGTAGTACTGAGAGGCTTAGGAGAGACAGACCCATTTTTCCCTGGGAACAGTGCCTTCATTTTCCCACTACATGTTTATTGAGCACCTACTACGAGCTGGGTAGGCCAATGGGGTGCAAAGGACTCTCTTTGCCGGGAGTGAATATTTTGTTAGATAGCAAGCCTGGGCAAGCTGGACTGTCATCCCTGCTCACCCAAGCGGGGGATAAGAAGAGTGGCTGACATCTATGGAGTCCTGACTCCATGCCAGGGAGATGGCATGCATCACAGAGACTAAATTTGATCCAGTCCTATGAGATCAGCACTGTGTGCATTCCACCAATGAGGAAACTGAGGCTCAGAGAGGCCAGGGAGCTTGCCCAAGGACACATAGCAAGGATGTGGCAGAGCAAGAGCCTATGGTCACCCCTTCAAGGCCACCCTCCCTCTGTGAGACCTGCTTTCTCTTTGTAATTACAGTCATTCAGAGGGAGAAGGCAACCAAGAAACAATGAAAAGATAATAATATAATGTCGTGCTGTGTAAAGTTTTATGGAGGAAAACCGACCAGGATGAAGGGCAAGGGATGACAGATGTGCGTGCGGGCAAGTTCAGATAGAAGAGGTTCCATGAAGTGTGACACATGAATGAAGGAGAAAACCATGTGGAGAACTGCGGGGAGTGTTCCGGGCAGCAAGCAAAGCAAGTGCAAAGACCCTGTGGTGGAATAGAGCTTGGTACAAACAAGGAACGGGGGGCCAGTGCAGCTGGAGTGAGGTGGGCAAGAGAAAAGGGATGAAATTGGCTGTGGATGTGTGGTAGAGAACTCCCCATCCCTGGAGGCAAACAAGCAAAAGTAAATCAATCACTGCATACATATAGGCTTTAAGTAGGAAGTATACTAGATTATCTGTATTACATCTTCCAACCTTAATAGCCAAGGCATAGGTCATTCACTCATTCATATGATTATTCAATCAATTACTGAGCTCTACTATGCACCAGGCACTGGGCTTTTAGCTAAGACACACACACAAAAATGTATCAACATGGTCCCTGTCCTCGTGAGGCTTTACAGTGAAAGTGATGTCAGGTGCATTTTGGTAATATTCACTCTGTTATCAAAAGTGTTGCCGGCAGCCCCGAGATGTTCACATCTTTTAACTTCATTAAATTTTCTTCAAGAAGGGATTGGCATGCTCCCTTCACAGAGGAGGAAACTGAGGCACAGAATGTTGCAGGGACCTGCCCAAATGATGTGTTAATGACAGAGCCAGCACATAAACCTGGATTGGCTGAAGTCTGCATGGAAACTTCCTCCCCAGTTAAGGAATGCATCTAAGATCCCTACAGAAAACACTGGGTTCCTTGGAAGACACCTTCCACCCCTCCTTCCCCGCAAAACCCCTCATGCCAGTTTGCCAGGTCAGAGGATGCTATGGGAAGTCCCCATCTTCCTTCTCACTTGCCAGGAGGAGACCCTGAGCCGCGAGCCAGGGCACTTTCCTCCCAGCTTAATGCATTCTCGACTAAATTAAAGTCATACCTCATTTTAAATTAAGGGGATTTTTAAAAAATAAAATATCTACAACATTTAAATATCATTAGTAATTACATTTTATTTTATTTCGAGCTGGTTGGAAACATTTTATTTCTGATTAGGTACATTTGTTTTTAGTATCCAGTTTACTGAACAGAAAGATCTCTCTGTAATGAATGGAGGACAGCTGGGAGTTTTGCTGGGTCCATCACGTGATCCAGGGAGGGGGTCTGGGGCTCTGTGGAGATCAGAAAACACCCCCCATCCCCCCAGACCCAAACTCACAGCTCTGGAGCCAGCATCTCCTCCGGTCATCAAAGAAGCCATGGAGAAAATACAGAAGTGGACACTAGTGGACACTAGCTTATAACAATAATCACAGCCAACTTAAAAAAAAATGTTTTTTAGCATTTACTATTTCTAAGACACTTAGCTAAGCATTTTACTACTCGAAATGCCACTGCTAATGATTATAATCAGCTAACGTTTATTGAGTAGTTGCCATATGCCAGGCACTTTGTGTGCAGGATTTGTTTTAATCCTCACAAGAAACTTTTCTAGGTGGATTCAATGCCTCGTTCTCAATTCTATAATCCAAAAAGCTCTGGAAACTTCAAGTCTTTAAGTATTGCATCTGGCAGCCATCCTGACCTAACCCGATTTAAGGATCCCACCTCCTGGGAGCCCACAGGCTCTGCTGCCCCGATGCTTCTGGGATGGTCCTGGGCTCTGGCCCAGCCCGCAGGTAAAATCTCTGAAATCTGAAAGGGATCTGGCCCCCGCCGAGAGACTTGGATGAGGGATCGTGCACCTGTGTTTCTGTTCTTCCTGTTTCACAGGTGAGGAAACAGGTTGGGCCGTGAAATAACTCACCCCAGAGTCACACGGCTCAGGAGTGTGGATTTGAATCCACGTCTTCCTGTTTTACACTGTTCAGAGCAGTGGCCCTGACTGTCTTTCACACGCTTATTTCTTCTCCCTCAGTCCTGGCAGGAGGCTGAGTACCCCGAGTAGGACCAGAACCCAGGACTCGGCTTTATTGTCCCGTCTCTGTCCCTGTTCAGCTCACTGGCCAGGGTGTTTGTTGAGTGGCTAAGGGACCTCACAACTTTCACCCTGAAAGGACGACCTTGAAGTTATCTAATTACTGAGTTGGAGGGAACCTTGGCTGTTATGGAATCTACAGTTCAAACCTTGGGGAGGTTTTCATACAAAATGCCACTGTCTGAGCCCCACCCAGACCTGTGGAATCAGCATCTCCCAGGGTGTGGCCCAGGAATCTGCATTTTCAGTATTCACACCTCCTTCACGATCTGATGATGAGCAGCTCAGATACTGGCCTGACATTCTAGAGCTTAATCACCTCATTCCCCACCCTTCTCTATATCCACATCTTGTGTGACTCCTCTATTCAGCCTCCCTGACAGAGATGCTTGGCCTGTTTTTATTTGCATACCTCCAATGACAGGGAACTCACTCACTCTCATAGCTTTTAAGCCCATACTTGAACCTGATGAAATACCCTAATGCAGATCTCTGGAGCTTGCAAAAGGAACAATTGCTTCTGCACGGGTTTACTTGATTGGGGGCAGATCAGACAAGTGTGTACATTTGTGACAGAGGCAGGAGAGGTGGCTGGGGCCATAGTCTAATGCGTTTGGAAATTATCATTCAGGTAAAGGAATGGGAATGGGACTTCAGACAAAACATCATTGCACATGTGTACGTGTGACCATTGGATTAGATGGCATCAGGTATAGTCCACCAAATGGGTGGTCAGGAGGTACCACCTCTGCCCATGATTTCCCCATGACCTCATGTGATTTTCTCAGGCTCTCTGAGCCTCAGTTTCCTCTTCTGTATAAGGTAACAAATAATAACTTCCTCTCAGGGGTGTATAGACTGAATCCCTGCAGAAAAAAGATGGCATGTTTCAAATTGGGACCATTGAATAAGGGGACTTATTCACCAAGATGGGACAGAATATAGGGAAACCACTAGGAATGGTGCAGCACCCCAGGGTTACTAATACTGGGAAGCTATTGCCACCCAAGATATGAAAGGGTGAACTAAGGAGGGATTACTGGTACCTGGAGAGAGAGAGAGCGCTAAGGGGGAAGGGCTTTTCTGCAAGAGGAGCTGAGGTCTTCGGACAAGTGAAGATGCCTATAGCAACACTGCAGGGAGGAAAGACAGGGCTGAAGAGTAAATACCTCTGCCTCTCCCTTGTCCTGCCCTCAGATCTCGTGCTGGGGCTCCCTATTGGCTGACCCAGCCAGCAGCTGGAGGGCAAGGGAGACTGTTGATGCAGCCCATGGAAGACAGCTTCCTGGGGTCTGTAGCAGAAGGGAGAGGGAGCACAGAGGACCTGAGGGGAAAAATGAACAACAGAGAGCACATCTGTGCTGAAGATTTAATGAGAGCATGGATTGCAGTAGCTGCCATGATCCCCGGTGCATACGTCAGCCACGGAAGGTAAGTCCTCGCCTGGTTTGCCACCTCTGCCACCCGTTGGCATCGACCAACAGCTCCAACAGAATACCTGGCTGGAAGCACCTTAGGTCATACCCTTCAGGGCTGGGGATACCCACCAAGTGGCCAGTTCTGGGCTCTGCACAGACACAGGGCACAGCTGCTCCAGGAAGCAGGCAGGCTCGAGGCCAGGGGCCTCTGGGGCTGTTTGTGAAATTCCGGCTGTGTGAAGCTGCGAGCTGTCGAAATCAAGAGGCTGACATTTAGCATGCAGCAGCTTCCTGTGATGGATAAATATTAAACACAGCACGACCGACAAGACTAAGTAAATATCTATTAGTCTCCACGATGGAGTCTGCAGACACAAGGAGAGGATGTCCTAATTGTTCACCCTTCTCGTAATATTAAATAAGCGCCCCACTAGACTTCACCCAGGATGGGTTGTCTGGCTTCGCTCTTCTCTCTCTCTCTCTCTCCCCCTCTCTTTATTTTAATTACATCAAGTTGAACAATCTTACATTTTTTGAGGATAGCCAAAAAAGGGAAATAGCCTATGGAAAACTAACCATTTCCATGACCTACCTTCAAAGACTAGAATAGAAGGGGAAACTTAGAGATGGTCTAATTCAACCCATCACTTTACAGGTGCTAAAAAATAAGTAAAAAATGAAGGCCAAGGAAGTATAGTGAAAAATCACCCTTGAAGCGAGCTCTGACTTCTTTCATGTACATTGGAAAGTCTAATTCATATGTGTGTATAAATATGTATGTAATTATATTATTATATACATTATAATTATTATTAACATATATATCTAAACACACACACATCCTGGCAATGAGCAACAGGTCCAGGGATGAGTACCATGCATTTAATCAACCAACAGGTGTTCACTAAGCACCTACTGCAAAAGAGACACTGTGCTAGGCCCTCAGCACAGCAAAAAGACAGAATGAGTCATTGCCTGTATTAGCTAGCTACTGCTGTATAACAAATATCTCACAGTCACTGTGGGTCAAGAGTCCAGGCACAGCTTGGCTGGGGCCTCTGCTTCAGGATCCCTCATGAGGCTGCCGTCAAGGTGTCAGCCAGGGCTATGGTCTCATCTCAAGGGCCAACTGGGGAAGAACCTGCTTCCAGACTCACCTACTTCTTAGCAGAATTCTGTTCGTTAAAGGTTGAAGAATGAGGGCCTTCCTGCTGGCTATTGGCCCGAGGCTGTCCTCAGTTCCCTGCCATCTGGATCTTCCCATAGGACAGCCTACAACATGACCACTTGCTTCACCAAAGCCAGCCAGGGAGAGAATGTCTCAGCGAGATGGGCATAGTGATCTTATGTACCATAGTCACAGGAGTCACATGCCTCTCTCCCAGCTTCTGGTATTGCCAGGAACCCTTGGTGTTCTCAGCCTGTAGACACATCATTCCCATCTCTGTCTCTGTCATCACACAGTGTCCTCTCCTTGAGTGTGTGACTGTGTCCTTTCTCCTCTTCTTATGAGGACACCAGTCATGTTGGCTAGAAGGTCCCCCACTGCTGCAGTACGACCTCATCTCAACTTACATCCTAATTTAATCTGCAAAGACCCTATTTCCAAATGAATTTGCAGTCACAGCGACCAGAGGTTAGGGCCTCAATGTATCTTTTGGTGGGGGGCGTTGCGTGGGACAAAATTCAATCCACAAAATGCAGTTATTAGGAGGTTTGAAACAGCAGTGACCCTTTTTAAAGAAGCTTTTGCTACTAGCCTGGAAATTACACACTGGGGACAAGACAGGAGGCATGCAGAGTAGTCAGGATCAGAGGGAGGGCGTGGTGACCACCCAGACTGCGACGAAGACAGCGTAGTCAAGAGTGGGAGCGATGGTCTGGAAGGGGGTTCCCGAACGGGTGCGGGTGCACTGGGGGCGGGTGCATTCTTTGGGAAGGATGCGGAGTGGCATCTCCTGGCTGTGACTTCCTGGCTGTGATATGACATATCAGGATCCTGGGGAGACGGCCTGCGGGTGGAGGGCAGTAATAGCAGGAGAAGGCATGGAGAGGGGCACACCCTGGAGAAGGCGGGCGGAGGAGCTGTGTACAAATATTCCACCTCCCGTTTCACACAGAATGGAAGTGCGGAGTGTGAACAGAAGCGAACAGAAGTGATACACATCACTTCCAGGTGGAGTTTTTAGGGCCAGCCTGGGATTTGCTACAGAAGGCAGATGGCACTATGGTGGATAGTGAAGTCCCCACTGGTGACACCTGAGCAGGTCCAGCCTCACAGGTGCGCCGCCTGCACAGACACCCAGAATTCCACACTTAGGAGGACCCTACACTTGGCCTAATGCTCTATTATTGCTGTCTTCAAATTCTCAGTAACTTTCGAGTGGGGGGTGTCGGGGGAGTCCTGCATTTTCATTTTGCATTGAGCCCTGAAAATTTCATAGCTGGTCCTGAGCAGAGCCTCGGCCAACCCATGGGGAACATCCAGTGTAAGTGACAAATAAACAGTTGTCTCAAGACACTGAGATCTGGGGGTTATTTTGTCTCTACAATACAGCTCAGCCTACCCTAACTGTTCCCAGAGGCAACCTCAAGGCCCAGGGCTTCTGGAGAGGAAAAGAAGGAGAGGAGGGGAGAGAACTAAGCTGTGTGCGAGCATGCCCTACCTGGGCACCAAGCTCTGGGTGCGATTTGCTTGGGAGGGACTTTTGTTCTTACCCCAAGAGCAGCTGCATTCCTACTCAGTCTATGCTACGTTGGTGTATATAGTAGCTAAAAGCTCTCAGACTTACGATGGACAGACTTGAGTCCCATTACTGACTCTGTGACCTTGGGCAGGTCTCAGGGCACGTTGGAGACTCAACCTCTCGAAGGCTCAAATTCCTCACCTGCAGAGTGGGAGCCAGGTGGCAGTTTCTCCGCTGCAGCAGCTGCTCTGATGATCCAAGTAAGTGCTCATGTAATAGTAGCTATTATTATTAATGTTTGTTGTTGACTAATAGAGAGCATTCCGCTTCCCCCAAAGCTGGCTTTTCTGTCTGATCCCTCTGCATCTCATCCACAAGGTCGGAGTGGATCAATCTGGGAACCTGCTCCAAGGGAACATTTAGAAAAAGGAGCACCCAGCAAAGAAGAGGTTTGCCGGGGATCCCACAAGTCAGGAGGTGCAGAGGCAAGGACACTAGGCTGGGGCGGAGTGCTGAAATCCCTCTGTACAACAAGGAAAGGAAGGCCAGCCCTAAGCCCTGCTGGAAATCAGTAGTGGACCTGAAATTCACACTGAGACTTTTTAATCTCAGAGCCTGGTCGTCTTACCACATCACTGCAGGCTTTTTGCCAAGCTGTGTTAGATGAATCCACCCTCTTTGTTATGCCGTGTCCTTTATGCCAGTAACTAACATGGTCCGTTCCCATGCAAGTTTACTTCAAAGTTAACACTCGCCTTTGTAGGTGACTTTCTCCGCTCCCATCAGAAATCTCTAACCGTGCAAGGAAGGTAAGTCTGGATAGCAGGGCATTTAGAACCCAATTCAGTGCTCGTGGGCTTGAAGTCATTTGTCACTTTGTGTCCCTTCAGGGACCTCTGACCTCTTCTCTCCTTTAAAATCTTACCTCTGCCTCTTGCTAGAAGCAGTGTCAAGTCCCCCAGTTGATGAACAGAATCAAAATTTTTACAAACGTCCATACCAACTGAGTTATCTTAGAATATGTCCGGGCATGTACAGGGTTACCACCAAAGCCCCTGCTGTTGGTAGAACCGTGAGATTCTAGACAAAGTGGTTCATTGTCATGCCTGGTGTAAGCTTGAATGGCTCATGCTTCTAGGGTGCTCAGCCAGCTGGCTCTGCTGGCCTTGAATGGAATCACACACAAGTCTGGGGCTCAGCTGGCTGCCGGCTGATCTAGGCTGGCCTCCGCCGGGAAGAGGTGGGCATGTCTGTTCTGCTGTATGTGTCTCATCCTCCAGAAGGCTAGCTTATACACGGAATTCTTATGGCAAAGATTCCAGGACTTGGAAAGAGCTGTCCAAGGTCCCAGAACAGAGATTTGAATACAGGTCTGTCTGATGAGACTTGCCCTCTTACCTCACCACCTGGCTTGTTCACTGAAGGGCCTGAACGAATGAATGAAATGGTAAGATGAAGTGAGCGAACACATGCAGGATTATTTAGGATGTCTGTGGGTCCCCTCATTTCTCACAAATAATCAAAACTGCCAGTGCTAGAAAGGAACACCCGCAGGTCATTGTGACCCATTTCAGAGGCTCAGGGAAGGCGAGGAATTTACCTAAGGCCACACAGCCAGAGAATCAGCGCCCCAAATATCCCCTCCCCTCCTTCTTTTTCAGTTAGGCTCATAAAGCCAGAGCTGTATTCGGATAATATATGTGTATACGTATAATATTTGGCTTTAAAGATGTATGCAGCTGTGACTCTTTCACCTGGGCTTGCAAACAGTTGGGTTTTATTTGGACAAATTAGGTTTGAGAGCATGGCGGAGCTCTGGGTGAGGGGACAGAGGTCAGTGCTAAGGAGGAGAAATAAAGCAGGGATGTTCGTTTAGGCTGTGTGGAGGCTTAGGTAGAAAACACGCTTGGTCCACGTTCCCTTGCAGCTGGGAACTTAATCTGAGCTCTCCTCCCGGACTTATTCCAGGCTACGTATACTCCGTCGAACTCCAGGATTGTTTTCTTAGAGAACCAGTTTGGAAGCAAAACCATTCAAAATGACTTGCATTAAGGAGCCTTTCAGTTCAGACTGAGAGAGATGTAGGGATGAATGTGAGTTTGGAATGAGATAAAGTCCAACCTGGGTTCCAACGGTGTATAAATTAGGACCCTTTCTGTTGTAAATTATATGCTCCAATTCAAACTAAATTAATAAATATATATGTGTGTTATGCGTATACAAACACATTTGTATATTTTGTTTCATATGTAATCTGTTCATATAACTAGGAAGTCTGGGGTGGAGTACTTTTAGGTAAGCTCAGTCCAGCTGCTGTTGTCCCCTTTTAAAATAATGTTATTTGTTGCCATTACAAAATAAATCCATAGTCGTTTTAGAAAACAATTTTTTAATATATTAAAAAGTGAGAAAAACATAAAAGTTACCCAAGACTTGTCATCCAGAAGTAACCAGCCTTTTGTTGCTGAGCTTTTAAAAAAAACCCTTAAGATTGATAGGTATGTAAATATTGTAAATTCTTATGTTTGCCTTTTTCTTTCTAATTCCAAAATCAATAAACACTCATGGTCGAACATTTGGGAAAGAGACTAAATTATGGAGTAGAAATAATCAATCAGTATCTAACCAACAATGAGATCATTTCTGTTAACTTTGTGAGATTTGTTTTTTAACTTTCCAGCTATCTTTTCATGTGTATGATCTAGACTGTATATTACACATCATTATATTATGAATATAGAGTTGAATAAGTCAATACAGATATTTATATTCATCTATATGTATAAATATTCAATTATTCTATATATTCCATGTTTATTCAGTGTATATTGTTGAATATATATTCAATTCTTATTCAATATATATTTGATTTATATTCCATTATTCAATGTATATTCAATGTATATTCAATTTTTCAATATATATTATTGAATGTATATTCAATTTATATTTACTTATTCAATACATATTACTGTGAATATACATATTCAATACACATATATATTGTGTGATAGATGGATAGCTGTAGCAGCACTAACACTGGCTCATTTAGGGATCCCAGGCCGAAAGCAAAAGGCTTAGCATTGTGATGTCACCTAATATCTACCACTAGGCAACCAATTTGTCTTTCTCTATTTAAATAAAGCCCAGAGATTCAGGTCATTCAATGCCGTTTTACATTTGGAAAATAATTTCTCAACTTCCTGAGTAGAAAAAGTAGCTTCTGTGACACTTTCTGAGGCTCTGCTCTTGTGGGCACAGAACAGGCCATGCCCTCGCCTGCCTCCGGTGAGTGCCCCGCTCCCACCCCGCCCCCGCCCTGTGTGAATGTTCCCACCATTGCTGGCCAGGGCTGAGACAGAATGAATATGTTTTAGGAGTTATCAGTGTGTCCAGGTGAGCGTAGGGTTAAGTAGGACTTAGCCATCCAGGGCTCTGCTCACATCTAGCAACAGCCCAGGAAACCTTGAGCCTAGGCTTCTTGCCTGATATCATTAAGGAGATCATTGGGCCCCAGTTGTGTTTTATCTTAAAGGTATACGAAGACATTTGCTCTTGTGGGTTTGGCGACAATCCGCTTGTATTTGGACAGATTTGGCTTGGCGGTGAGGCTGGGGCGATGGCCAGTGAAACCTTGCACTGCTCTTTTAAGGACTGTTGTTGGGAGGGAGATTGGTTAAGAA
The DNA here is from genome assembly GCF_951394435.1 of Stenella coeruleoalba. Classification (NCBI taxonomy): domain Eukaryota; kingdom Metazoa; phylum Chordata; class Mammalia; order Artiodactyla; family Delphinidae; genus Stenella; species Stenella coeruleoalba. The sequence goes on along the minus strand of NC_137160.1, from coordinate 69,207,403 downwards.
TCCTGTACATCCCTGCTCCCCGCTGGGTGTGTAAAGAACTGCTCTGGGGCACAGGCTACCGAGCTTTCAATAGCCCTGACCCATGGGATGAGGCAGACCTTTCCACAAATCCCTTTCCATCTTTCTGATTACATGGGAAGATCCCACTTGTTACTACTCTGTTTTTAACACCTCCCTAGCATTTGCTAATCTCTCTTTTTATAGCAGCAAGCAGTCTTCAAACACAGAACTTTCAACAAGACAGGCTATCTGACCAACTACATGTAATAACATAGAATTACCGTATTTCGCCCACTCGAAGGCACCGTGATTGCAAGATGCTCTATTTTTGCATACCTCTAAGAAAGAAAAAAATTCCAATAAATTGTAAAAGACCATTCATCATAAGTTCCATCCCAATTTCAAAGTTGCTAAAATGTGTAAAAAAATAAAAAAAATAAGAAAGAGACAAATAAAATGAATACAAATTAACAACAGCTAAATAACTATGGATATCCTATTAATAACAAAGTTCAATATTTTCATTCTTTTTATATTTGTGGTTGCCTTCTATTTATGGCTGGCAATGAGGGTTTCCCATTTAAAGTGGTTATATAAATTAGTTTTGGAAATAAATATGTTTATGAAATAAAATATTTAAACTGTTTAATTTTAATCATTAAATTTTATTTTAGCTAATAAAATGCCGTAAATTAAATATTAAGTAAATATGTGTATTAAATAAGTTTATGGATTTATCTAAAGGAGAATATTAAGCAAATTATAGCATTCCTGATACAGATACTACATGTTGGTTAATGAACAACTGAAGATCGGGAAACCCCATTGCAAATGATTTGGCAAAGCATGAGTGCTCTGTCATCTCCAAGCCTTTCTGAATACTGGGGGAGAGTCCCTTCTGACTGGAGATACCCTAAATGAACATTTGGCTCATTTTCACCTTTTTGTTAGATGGGGAAACTGAGGCTAAGAAGGAAGAAGGAGTGTAATGTAAGTTCAGTTCAACTCAGTTGTACGTCTTCTCTTCCTTTCCCAGGACCAACTTCTAAGCCCTACTATTCACTACATTATTCAGATAGAATATCGTGTTGGATCCAAACCAAGAAATGGTTTATGTGCAAGTCCTTTCTTACCATCATTTAGCCGTTCTTGAGTCCTGGATTTTGATTCATCCCTTTGTTGGCTGGAATACATCTTCAATTAATTTTTTTTCCAGAAAGGTACATGAGAATATGCTTTTATTTTCCAAATCCTTCAATGCATAAGAATGTTTCCTTCTGCTGTTTTCATACATTAAAAGCAGTTTGGCTGGGTATAAAATTGTTGGGTCACAACTTTTATTCTTTTAATATTCCTTTTTGGGAGAATTTATTATTGTGGAGGAGAAATCATGGTCTTTCAAAGATAAAATGATTCTTTTAAGGTTTCATTTTTTCCTGTCTAGACTCTTATAGGATTTTTTATTTGCCTTTGGGATGCAAAGCCAGAATTCATCTAGTCATGGTCATCTTTTCATTATTTTATCTATAATGTCTTTTGTAATTAGCATATGTACAGTTGTATATGTGTATATGTGATGATGCTTTTCAAATGCATTCTCAAGATGTTTCTTTCCATTGCATCTTTGATTAATGCTGGAATTGAAATGACTGCCTCTCAGGATGGTCATTATAACTAAATGAGATTTCTCCCCTAGTGCAATTAGGGTGATTCCTGGCATCGCTTAGGGCTCAAGATTTTAACCCCCTTTCGTGTTTCCTTCATAGTTATTTGGGGGATAGTTGGGCTTCTCATTTGGATAAATTTTGTATTTATTCATAAATTGGTGTTTCCCATGATTATTTTTTGCCAGATGCCTCTTATTAGGTCCAAAACAGGGTGCTTTCTGATCTCTTAGAACACAAGAGACACCTTCACCTCAATGAAAGAGATTTGAGCTGAATCTCTAGAGAAGCACCAGGTTTTTAGTCTCATACAAACCAACAGCAGACTTTCATGAAACATTTTGAAATGAGTGCCATGCATTCTGAACTTTCCGTGAGTGAGAAGGCATAAAAATTCAACAACTGATAAATTCTTTTTTTCTACAAGTGCAATTAGGCTGGCTAAGCAAATGTAAACAGGATAAAAGAGTATCTCTTAAAGAGAGGAAGAACTTTTTTCAAGCAGTTATTACAGACCCATCTACAAATTGCGTATATGTTAATTATAAATCAAGTACCCTAGAAACGCCCATTGATAAATGATTTCTATGCAGGTTCTAAATCACTTAAGAGAGCTCATTCACAAAATGATCTGTGCACTAATTACAAATCAAGCAACTTAAACACACCCATATACAACTAGTCTGTGTGCTAATTGCGAAAGGCACTTTAGATATTCTCCTTTTCAAATTAAATATGTACTCACTGTCCACTATATAATTTAGAAAATTCTATGCACTGATGATTTTCATGCTAATTACACAACAAACACTTTGAAACTCATATTTGCGAGTAAGCCATGTGCTAATTACACAGAAAACACTTTAAAAACACTAATGTACAAATGATTTACGTGCTCATGACACACCGAACACCTTAGAAACTCCCAAGTTCAAATGCTTTATATCTAATTACACACCAGACACTTCAGGAACACCCATGTGCAAATGATTTATGTGCTAATTACACCAACACTTAATCTCAAAAATGTCAAACAACAAATTATTGTATGCTAATCACAAATCCAAACACTTCCTTGCAATTGATTTATGTACTAATTATTAGCTGTTCTTATCTGTTTCCTTTAATGACCCATTTTCATCGACAGATTGACAGCTTTCTCCTGGTTGATACTCATTATAAATACAAATAAAATTTGAGTCCATAATGAAAAATTTTAGGACCCTCTCTTTATCCTCCCTTCCCCCCTTAATCCTGCCTCATAATGGCAGTCTGGTCACATTTTGGGGGTGCTGTGAATCTGAGGAAACATCTCTTAGAGCGGGCTCCCAGGTATTATCCAGGGTAAGAATATTCTCTTCCCTTTGTCTGTTTGGAACTATTCAAAGAAATTAATAACTGAAGTACAGATGTTTATTTCCCACTCAGTTTATGTAATCATCTTGCACATTCAAGGGGGCAATTGCTGTCCTCAATCAGTTTATACAAAAATGTCATTATGTTGTCTGTCATGGCCACTACTAACTTCTTATGCCTCCTCTAGCATGTCATAGCCTACAGAAACTTTCCGTACCCATTATCCTATTGGACTTGCATCTCACGAAAGAGGGAGAGATCAAGAATAGGGATTAGAACTGCCAATTTTGCACATGGGAGAACTGAGTCTCAGAGTAGCAAAGCCCTATTTGATCTCTTTCCAAAGTCTGCCAGGCTCCACCATCCGTGGTCCTTCTGCCTGGTCTCTGGTTGTCATTTCCTCCACAAGAAAACCTCAAACTGTCATCCTCCCAGAAGCCTCCATAACCAAAACACCAACACTGCCCAGAGGCTCCACCTTCCCTTGCTACTCCATGCCATTCTCTCTCCTCTCCCAACAACCTCAGGTCCCTGGCCTCTCCCTCCAGACCATGCTGGCATTCCAAACCTGATTGGGGATGCCGGCACGCTTCTCACCTCTTTAAGAGTGAAAATGTATATTCCCGAGATTGTGGCTTAATTGACTGATTAATAACAGAAAACCTAATTGGATGCTCCCAGCTTGTATGTACGATGACTTAATGTTAGAGCCTTGGGAATAAACGCACAGTAGGGGAGTCTGAACTGCAGCACAAGCGCTAGCACTTGCAATTTGAGTCAATCTCATTATACAAGAAGCTGTTCCCTTGATTCCACTGGAAAAGCTCACGCTCTCAAACCAGATTCCCCTCGTACCAGCATCTTCCACTCTGTCCTGTCTATGAGATGCAAATGTGAAATGGGTTCTCTTCTCTCTCTCTTTCTCTCCCTGCCTCTCTCTCTCTCTCTCTCTCCTCTTTATTATTTGTTCTCCCCACTGCATATCTGAGCAGCTCAGCAAATATTCATGAGATGCCATCGTGGGGTCTGTGAAGAGTGCAGATGTGGGCCCTGAGAGGTGATGTGTAATTTGGAATCACCAGCACTGAAGGGTGAAGGAGGCAGTGAGATGCCTCCAACTGAGGCCTCTAGCTACAGTCTGCTCCTTTCAGCTTTCTCCTTCAGGGTGGCCTGATTGGAAGTCTTCTGATGCTCAGAGAGCTGAGGCCGATGTTCTGGGCTGGGCTCAGAGTGATGAGAGAAGGCTCACCGGACCCCAGCCTGGTGCTGCTCCCCGGTAGGCAGTCACAGCATCTCTGAAGCAGGGCCGCAGCCTCCTGGGCATCTGTCTCAGTCAGCTCTGGCTGCTGTAACAAAGTACCACAGACTGAGGGGCTTAAACAGTGGACATTAATTTGCCCACAGTCTGGAGCCTGGAAGTCCGAGGTCAAGGTGTCAGCAGCTTTGGCCTCTCTCCTTGGCTTGCAGACGGCCACCTTCTCGCTGCGTCCTCAGGAAATCTTCCCTCTTTGCATGTACACCTGGTGTCTCTCTGTGTGTCCAAACTTCCTCTTCTTATAAGGACACTGGTCAGATTGGATTAGGGCCCATACGAATGGCCTCATTTTTATTTAATCACCTCTTTAAAGGCCGTACCTCCAAATACAGTCACATTCTGAGGTCCTCTCAGTGTGGTTAGGACTTCAGCATATGAATCCGGGGGGAGATGCAATTCAGCCCATAATAGCATCTCTACTTGGGTAGCTCCAAGACCCCTTTAGCTCAGCCCTCCCAAACTCAGCCTCATGATCTTACACTTCTGCCCATCCCCCTGGTCCCCTTTCCTCTTCCCCAGTAGGCAGAGTGCTACCAACACTGGCTGGAGGGTTAGGACACTTTCTTTGTTCTCCCTGTTTCCTCACTCCCTGCCCCATCATCTCCTACTCCTCCCGTGGACCTGACTCTCCAAATACCAAGGCCCCAAGCCCAAGTTCCCATCCTCTCCTCCCTGCACCTCTCCGGTAGCCCCCAGCTGTCTCCCTGCATCCCACCTTGCCCGTCTGCAGCCTCTTCTTCGGAACAGCAAGGAGCATCGCCTACAGTGCATCCCCACCCCCACTGAAACATCCCACCTTGCCCTCTCCTCCCCCACCCAGTCCCGATGTCCATAACATCACTGTCTCCTGGAAGACCTGTGAGGTGCAAGCCAGACCTCGGCCTCCTCTTCCTTAGGACTCAATCCCCTTCCACACGTTCATCCACTTCTACAGCTTCAGTTACCTGCTCAAACCTAGAGGCCAGCAGCTAAGGCTCCTAGATCATTCCCCAAACCCGGACCTCCTAACCACCTTTCAAACCCCAGTATCCTATGTGCTTTACTCCATGATCTCTAATCAAGGTAACACTCTTCTAGAATAAATATCTATAATGAGATACTTGGTGAAGAGGAACTTATCATTATTTTTATTTTAATTGAAAGAACCTGCCAGCCACTTCTCTAAGGGAACCCAGTAAGTCACCAGGGGTAAACTTTGGGATCATAGAAGAGCCGCATACACGGTCCCTTCAGTTAAGAGGATGGACACCCATTGATCAGGGGAAAGTGCAGCAGAACCATTGACACATGAATGCCCCTTATAGTTCTCCAAGAGCGAGGATAAATGTGCCTAGTGGGAAAGGAGCCTCCTGATAGGAAGTGTATTAAGACCTGGGCTCATTTCCTTTGATGACTCAACATTTAAGAACTTCTCTGAAGGACTGGGGAGGTCCCAGAGAAAGCGAATTGGCTGGTGAGAACATGGAGGGCCCTGCCGTGGATTTGCTGTGAAGGAAGGGGAGTCTGGTCCGGTGGTGCAGCCCCCGCCCACCAGTAACATCCAGGTGTTTGGGGGAAATGGGTGTGGGTGAAGTGGGTATGTGGCTCTGGCCACAGCCCCCGAGCTTTATTGTTTCTAAAACACAACCACTGACCTAGGGTGTTCAGTGACTGAGGGGTAGCTGTGACCCCTAAAGGACTTGGCCCCAAACCTTCATCCTGGAGCATCCCTGGAACCTGGGCAAGGATGTGGAGCAGCGTCCTCAAAGCAGAGGACAGCGGGGCACAGGCTGCCTCAGGCTAGTTTTCAACAGCGTCACCTTGTGGGGACTGGAAACTAGATCCTGACACTTTATGGATGAGACTGTAGTGTATTCTGTTTGGTTTTAGAAGCAGGAATGACCCTTTCAGATCATACTTCTTGGAAAATTTTCTGGCAAAGGAAGAGGCCTCAAGGGAGTAGAGGGAGAGGTTGGACCCCCTGGTAAATTTGGCGGGTGGAGGGTTGATTGATACATTTGAATAGTTAAAAAAGACTTTGGTTTCAAAAAAGAAAATTTCCAAATGGTCCCTAAGCATATGAAAATGGCTCAACATCATTCTTCATCCGAGAAATGCAAATTAAAGCCATAATGGTGTATCACCACACAGCCTCCAGCTGAATAGAAGGCCTGATATTATCAAGTGTTGGGGAAGGTATAGAGCAACTAGAACTCTCATACCCACTGATAGGAGTGCACCTTGGTTCAGCGACTTTGGAAAACAGTTCGGTCATAGCTACAAAAGCTGAATGCCTAGACTGTGACCCAAGGAGTTCCTTTCTGGGTCATAATGCATGTATATACACAGAAGTGTATACATATTTTTTTTTAAACAAAGGACCTACAAGAACCTTCACAGCAGCATTATTCATAATAGCCTAAAACTGAAAACTACTTAAAAGCCCATCAACAGGTGAAAAGATAAACGAGCTGTGGTATATCCACAGAATGGAATACTACTCAGAAAAATACAAAAGAAGCAGAAGCAGCAGAATGAGGAAAAAGAGGAGGAGGACAGACACGTGACAGTCATAACATGGAGGGAAAGAAGCCAGACGCACACAAAAGAGTACATATGGATTGATTCTATTGGTATGAAGTTCAAGAGCTAGAAACACTAGAGTCATAGAAGTCAGAGCGTGGTCACCTTTGGAAGGAGGGCCATGGACTGAGACGGGGCATAAGAGAGATTGTTGAAGTGCCTGAAATATCCTTGCCTCGTTCTAGGCGCTACTTTTATAGATATTGCTGTGGACTGAATTGTGTCACCCCAAAATTCATATGTTGAAAGCTTGGCCTCCAATGTGACTATAGTTGAAAATGGGGCATTTAGGGGGTAATTAAAGTGAAATGAGTCATATGAATGGTGAGGTCATTATACGATAGCATTACTGTCCATATAAGAGACATCAAAGAGCTTGTGCTCTCTCTCTCCCCCCTGCACTGTGAAAATTAATAAAAGGAAACTTTAACTAACCCGATGCAGGGGACACGGGTTCGTGCCCTGGTCCAGGAAGATCCCACATGCCGCGGAGCAGCTGGGCCCATGAGCCATGGCCGCTGAGCCTGCGCGTCCGGAGCCTGTGCTCCGCAACGGGAGAGGCCACAACAGTGAGAGGCCCGTGTACCACAAAAAAAATAAAAATAAAAAATAAAATAAAATAAAATAAAATTAGAGTCAAGAAGTCCTGCAGAGGAAGCTCTCACACCCTACCACTCACCATCAATTACCCCAACAGGAAGACCTCAGTAACTGACCCCAACAGGGAGTGATGTACCTTGCCCTCCCAAATAGGAAGTACAACTACTTCTCCACCCCAGCAGGTAGAAGGAGGATTTCCTTCCTGCCCAGCAAAAAGCCTAGCTAATGGAGAATGCTGCGGCTCCGCCAATGAGAAGCCGTCATCAGCTGAATCTTTACTTTCCTCCAATGAACTGACATTTTTTTTCTTCTTACTTCCTTTGCTTATCCCGTCCTCCTTCCTGTAAAAGCCTTCCATGTTGTGTAACCCCTCGGAGTATATCTCTGTCATATGAGACGCTGTCCAATTCAGGAATCATTGAATAAAGCCAGTTAGGTCTTCAAGTTTACTCAGTTAAATTTTGTTTTTGAACACAGCACCAAGGAAAGGTCATGTGAGGATGCAGTGAGAGGGTGGCCTTCTGCAAGCCAGGAAGAGAGTCCTCACCAGGAACAGAATCAGCCACACCTTGACCTTGGATTTTCCAGCCTCCAGGTCTGTTGTTGAAGCTAGCCAGTGTGTGGTATTTTGTGATGGCAGCCCAAGATGACTAAGACAGGTACACACACATATAAACTCGCATCCAGCAATTTGTACCTTTTACTCTATGTAAGATAAACTTTCCCCGAAGTAAGTAAAAAAGAAGGAAAGAGAGAGAGCAGCTTGACCTTGTTTGTATCCCCCAGCTGGTGAGTAGGTGATGCAGGTTGCCTATTACCGCGCCCACTTGGCTGACGAGAAAAGCGAGGCTGAGACTGGTGAAGGGATGCATGGCTGCAGTGGCGGGGCAGGGTACACGATCCAGCTCAATTTGGTGCCACCTGTGAGGGATGCTCTCCGCCAAGCCCCATGCTAGACAATGGGGTCATGATGTATAGGGCCCAGATGGTCCTCCAGGAGGAGCCCAGGCATAACACGGAAACAGGTATTTACAATACTGCGTGGTCCCCACTGTGATGGGCTTCAGGGAGGTCGTGAGAGCACCAGAGGGCCAGCCAGCAGCCCAGGATGCCAGGAACAGGGGCTTCTGAGCCAAGACTGAAGGGTGGCCAGGCATAGAACCCATTTGGACCCAGCGTCCAAGTCTGTGCAGGGAAGTCTCTAAGCCTTGCTGCTTAAAGTGCGGTCCATGAGCCAGTAGCATCCCTGTCAGCTGGAAGCTTGCTGACAATCAGAATTGTGGCCACATCCAGACCTGCTGCATCAGAATCTGCATTTTAACAAAATCCCCAGGGAAAGCACGTTCGTGCTGGAAAAGTGCCGGTCTCAGTGTTTCAGAAAGATGTGAGAAGCCAGGGAGAGCTGTGAGCAGGGTGGCACCCTCTTAGAGGACCGAATCCCTCCTCTCTATCCTGGCTGCAAACACTTTTGGGTGCCCAGCCCAGGGCATCCACTCAATCCCCACTGACCCAGGCACCCAGGTCCCCTGGGACTCAACCTCCCTGACCCAGCAGGTGTGCTCCAGCAGATGTGTGAGCCCCTGATGGGGCAATTAGTGTGCTGGTTGGAAAGTGGGCTGCTTCCCTGCGACAAAGGGGGACTTCTCCTCTCCGAGACCTTGGACAAAGAAGACTTCCAGGATGGCTAATTACCTGATAGGTAGCGAGGCACTCTCACCTACTGGGCCTATTAGCTCAGTTAATAAAGCAATTTGCCTGGCCTTTTATGCTTCTCTTGTGATTTCTTGGCTGACACAGGTTTTACAAAATAAGAAGGTTATACAAAGCCTGCTTGCTCCAGGATTCAGCAGCTAGAAGAAGGAGGTGTAGCCAGGGTCCTCCAGCTCGTCGCCGGGCCACAGCAGAAGAGGACGCCTGCAGGAAGGTGAGGACCCCTGCTCGTGGAGGGTCTACAGATCCGACAGAGTGTCTGCGCCTACCAGGCAGGTTATCCTAGAACTAAGTTTAAGATTATATATGTAAAAGGAGCTCAGTAAACTGTGAAGCTCTATTTAAATGATAGTGATTATTTTCTTAGACTACATATTGAAATTTAACAGCGGTGTTTTTTTTTTGTTTTTTTTTTTTTGCGGTACGTGGGCCTCTCACTGTTGTGGCCTCTCCCGTTGCAGAGCACAGGCTCCGGATGCGCAGGCTCAGCGGCCATGGCTCACGGGCCCAGCCGCGCCGCAGCATGTGGGATCTTCCCGGACTGGGGCATGAAGCCGTGTCCCCTGCATCGGCAGGCGGACTCTCAACCACTGCGCCACCAGGGAAGCCCCCTAGTTTCTTGATTTTTAAAAAATGGAATCACCATAGTTTGATCTCCTCTGTGTCTCACTTCATTCGGTGTGAGATTCATCAGTGCTCTGCATGTAGTTGTAGATCACTCCTTGTACCACCATACAGGACTCCATCATGGCAGTGGACCACCATTTATGTCTCCATTCTACTACTGATGGGCAGTGTGTGCCTATCACAACCACTGCTGCTGTAAGTATCTGGTGAACACACAGAGGCAGGAATGTTGGGTGCACACCTCGAAGTGGAATTTCTGGCTCATAGGTAAGCACGTGTCCAGATCTACATGCTAAGATCCTTCTTGCCCTCTTGAAATTGTCTCCTCAGCTATACTTGAGTGCCAGGTCCCCGTGGTCATTCACTGCTGTCTGCGCAGTGCCTTGTACACGACAGGTGCTTAATGAACGCTTGTCGAATAAATGAAGGAATGAATGAGAAGATTGACAGCGAGCCCAGATGGCGGGTCCAGGCTTGCCTATTCATCTTTCCCACACCTACCTGCTCCCTGACCCCTGGAGGGTCCTTGGGGCGGAGGGTGGGTGTCCCCACTCAGATGCAGCAGAGTTGCCGGCCCCGCATGTGAAAAGGACAGGCCAGCCCTGGATGCTTGGGTCTCCAGACTCCTGCACGGTCCCCACAAACACCCCTCACCTTTCCATCTGAGCCAGGCCCCTTCCCCGCCCCCAGCCTCAGCCCCGCCGGGGCTGAAATCACAAAACACATGACCTGAAGCCACCCAGGAGCCCTGGCCCCCAGAAAGTCCAACCAGATCTGTCCCGGTGCTTAACGTGGGATGTCAGGCAGCCTGGAGAGGCGTTTTCGTTCCCAGGCTCCTGGCACCTCCAGAACCGTCTGAGAAGCTGACAGTTCTGGGAGAGGAGGTGATCCGCCTTCGAGCAACTCAATAGAAGAACCTCCTGGTGCTTCACGCCTGCGTCAGACGCAGGACATTCGGCATCAGCGTGACTTGGCCGCATTACCTTTTGTTTTTTTTCTTTTGGGGTTTTCTGTTTTGTTTTGTTTGGGGGTTTTTTTTTTTTTTGGTCTTTCAGGTTGGTAAGGACACTGTGCCTTTAGTGCAGACCAAGGGCACAAAGTGTTTGGGTCCTGAGTCCTCTGCTGTGTTCTCAAGGAAGTGGGGGGTGGGGTGTAGGGGGAGTGTATGTGACACAGAGACAGGAAACTGGGAGGTGGGAGGAGTCAGGACAAAGAAGAGCCAGTAGGAAAGAGAGAAGAGCAAAGTAAAAAGGATGTGGAAAGAGAAGGTGCTAGAAGGTGAGATGTAAGAAAAGGGAAGTGAAAAGGGGATGAAGAAATTGTGAGGAAATGAGGGGAGGGGAGGAGAGACAGGGATGGAGAAATGAAGGAGAAGGAGAGGAACAGATTAGCCAGAGAAAAAGGAGAAAAGGGAAAAAAGAAAACGACTGAAGAGGTAAGAGAGAAGGAAAGGAAAAGAGAGAAAGGAGAGAGGAAATAAAATAGAGAAGGCATTCAGGAGAGAGAAAGGGGAGGAAGATGAACAGAATGAAAGGGGAGAGGGACCAGAAGTGCTCCCAGAGTCCCACCGAGGGTGTCAGGGACACTCAGGGTTTTTCAGGAGTGTTACTGCTGGCGGTTGTCAGACAGATTCAGGGGAAACCAGAGACGCAAACAGCAAGGGGAGGTGCCCAGGTCCCCGCGAGTTTGTCCTCTCTGCCCTTCAGAATGGAATTCGGATGGCTCGAAATGCGGCTGCAAATCCACTCTGAGCTCCCCAGTGGCCCTAGAGAGGAGCAGAAACAGTGCAGCAGCAGCAACGAGAACTTGGGTCTTTGCCTTTCCACAGAGTCCTACGCGTCCCCAAGTGGGCTGGGTCCAGCACCCCAATCAATCCATCTGTGCCCCCCTCCCCCATCCCATGGGCCCAACTGAAGCCAAAGGACACTTCACCCTTAGGGAGAAGGCAGCCCCCAAGCCTCTCAGAGAGTTAACACTATTTGTATGTCAGTATATGTATATTATATGAATTTCAAATGACTCAAAGGCATATTATGTCCCCATCTGGATGATCTCCGCAAAGAAAGATACTTTGGCATAGAGCCCCTCTTACATAAACCCTTTAGTGTGTGGTGCGATGCAGGGTGCAAAAGACCTGTACCATAAACACCAACTAAACTGAACATTAAAAAGCAAAGAGAGAGCTTCCCTGGTGGCACAGGGGTTAAGAACCCTCCTGCCAATGCAGGGGACACGGGTTCGAGCCCTGGTCCAGGAAGATCCCACATGCCGTGGAGCAACTAAGCCCGGGCGCCACAACTACTGAGCTCTAGGGCCCGTGAGCCACAACTACTGAAGCCCGTGTGCCTCAACAAGAGAAGCCACCGCAATGAGAAGCCCACGCACCGCAACGAAGAGTAGCCCCCGCTCGCCGCAACTAGAGAAAGCCCGTGCGGAGCAAAGAAGACCCAAAGCAGCCAAAAATAAATAAAATAAAAAATAAATTTATATTTTAGAAAAGCAAATAGAAATTCAATTCCTTGTCTTCTGCTTTATAAAAAATATTTGTACCCCATTACTTTGGGGAAAAATGATTTCAGAAACTTCTTTAGAAAAATGAAAAGAATCATACCGTAGGACTAATAACTATGGGAGTCCAAAAGGAAAACAAAATTTTTTAAAACCCCAATAATAAATTTCTGGCATGGGAAGTAAAATCTTGCTTGGAACGTTCTAGAAGCCTGGGAAAAAAATAAAATGAATTCATTTAAAAAGAAGACGAATAAACTTTGTAAGAAAATTTTCTTAATGTTGACCAAACATATCCTTACTCTGAAAGAAATCTATCAAATGGGACTTTATTTACAAACCAAAGAATGATTCATGAGCAGGGCCCTCAAAGGAGCAAAATCCATAGTGACGTCACCCCAAGAAAGAGAATTCTGCAAGAAACTATGCAAGTGTGGTCTAATTCTATTTCTTTTTTTTTTTTTTGCGGTACGCGGGCCTCTCACTGTTATGGCCTCTCCCGTTGCGGAGCACAGGCTCCGGACGCGCAGGCTCAGCGGCCATGGCTCAGGGGCCCAGCCGCTCCGCGGCACGTGGTATCTTCCCGGACCGGGGCACGAACCCGTGTCCCCTGCATCGGCAGGCGGACTCTCAACCACTGCGCCACCAGGGAAGTCCTAATTCTATTTCTTATTACTCCTTGCTAATTTGCTTTTCCTGGCTGCTTTGTTCTTAGCTGCTAAAGAGGCCTAGTCCTTTTTTTTTTCTTAAAGTAGACTCTTGCTGCTTTGTTATAAATATATTATGTACGTTCAATACATGACATTCGCGGGGACCCTGAAGCTAAACCATTTAACTAAGAGCAGTGAGACAGATACCCATTGGTACCAGAATCTTACTTAAAGATTTAAAATGTATTTTATCACATATATGTAATAAAACAGATGTGTACATGTGTGTGTATGCATATGAGCGCACCTGTATATATACACACAAGTGTTCATATGTGTGCATTGCATACATACGTGTGCATGACTGTGTATGCGTATGTGAGTTTATTCTCTAAGGTTGCAACTTCATTCATCACGAAGATCTCAATTTTGAAAAAGAAGAAAAATGCGATAAGAAAACATGAATCCTTCAATGACCTCTGCACAGCGATGAAGGTCTTTGGCCGCGCGGACCACACCCGAGGCCGCCTCTCCCGGTGCCGGCCGTACGTGAAGCACGCCGGACACCCAGAGACGTGTGAGCGCAAGCTGCCAGGTGTCTTATGGCAGGTGTTCTACCTTCAATGACTCCAAGGTGCAATTATGCAGGAACGTGGCCAAGCTCTTTCTCCCCAACTATTTATACGTTCAACATGGACCCAACTGGGGGAGGGAGGGGGTGGGTAAGAAAGAGATTTTAATCTCCTGAGATTTATTTTTTGTCGTAAAATGGCTTAAAGGGAAATGAGGTGGGTGGGTGGCAAATTGTCCTGTATTGAGAGCATGCTGCGTGCCAGGCGCCACACTGGGAGCTTCATAAACAGCCCCTCATTTAACCCTCATAGCGCCCCTACGTGGTGGGGATCGCCATCGCATTTCCTGGATGAGGAAACGGGCTCAGAGAGGTCCTGGCGGTTGCCGGAGGTCACTCAGCCTGCGTAGATAGGTCTGGAGGCCTGGTCTGTGTGCTCACAAAGCCTGTGCCTTTTCGCCTGACACCAGGTTTTCTCTGGATGCCAAGGGCGACTGCACCAACTCCTTCTAACAGCCTCCCGGGAGCTGAGTGATACACATGGCGTGTTTTCAATTCTCTTCTCCAAAAGTGTCTCCCTCTTATTCCTACCCCTTGCCCTGCTCAATCCCCAGATCCCAACCCGGTATTTCTGGACCTTCCCAAGGCAGGGAGGTTTGGGGACATGAGGCTAGATGTTTAAGGGGTCCCCCTGGCCCTGGGAGTCTGTGAAACACTCACGAAAGCAAAAGGACTTTCATAAAAAGGCAATTTCTTCAGCACGCAGGGGGGGATAAAAGCCACAATATTTTCCCATTCTTTTTCTTCAGAATTTGATGAAAACATGAGACCATGCACAGGCAGGAAGCAGAAAATGATCATTTCACAGCAGGCAGCCGCTGCGCCTATACACAGGGCGCGTCGAATGGGAGGGGGGATCGCGCCGGTGCCTCTGAGGGATGGTCTTCTCTCTGCCCAGTGGGGGCCCTTCACCTCTTGGGGTCCCCATCGCTGCTCCAAGACCCTCCTGCTCTGATGGTCTGCCACGGTCCGGATTCCCTGGTAAGGTCAAGGGCTGCCTGAGCCGGGCACTCTGCCTTACCCCCACCACCACCGCCGCCGCCGCCGCCAAGGGGTGGCATTAGATGTTAAAGAGTCCAGCAAACACCTTCTGACTTCTGGGAGGAGCAGATGTGCAGGGGCGCCGGCAGATCCAAGTTCATGCACCTCTTACTAACTGTTTGCCCTTGTCAAAGGACATCCCTCTGGGAAAGAGCATTCCTCCTAATCCTGGTGCTGCTGGGGATGAAGGGGAAGGCTCAGACACTCATCCCCACTTCCGACAAAGCGCTTGGGCTTCTACTTTGTTGGAGTAGTAGGCTTCTGCAAACGTTTTTTTTTTTTTTTTTTTGGTACGCGGGCCTCTCACTGTTGTGGCCTCTCCCGTTGCAGAGCACAGGCTCCGGATGTGCAGGCTCAGCAGCCATGGCTCAGGGGACCAGCTGCTCCGCGGCATGTGGGATCTTCCCGGACTGGGGCACGAACCCTTGTCCCCTGCATCGGCAGACGGACTCTCAACCACCGTGCCACCAGGGAAGCCCCAAAAGATTATTTTTTAAAAGAAGAAAGTCCAACAGACACTGGTGACACAGAGAGCAGGATTTAAATCTACAGGCTGTGTGACCTTGAACAAGTCACCCACCCTCTCTGTTTCCTGCCCTACAAAATGGGAATAGGGGCATCTACTTCATTTGGCTGTTGGAGAAAGGCAAGACCTAAGAGTACAGACTGTGACCACAAGGGTCGATTCTCTCCCATTTACGAGCGTTACACAAGCTCCGATGGGTTATTTCAACCGTAAATAGGATGAAGACGCAGGAAAGGCAGGAAGACAGGGGGGTCAGGGAGGTGGGGCGTGGGCAGCCTAGAAGCTCGGTTGCCCGGGATCGTCCTGCTTTTGTGTATGTGGTGGAAAGAACTGGGAAAGTTAGCTGGGGGTCTCAGCAGGACCAGCTTCATGGGCATGCCACCTCTGCGGTCACTCAGGGTCCTGTGGACCCCTGCACTTGGCTTCATGCTCTGTTTTCATGCTCCTGAAATTCATATAAATTTTGAAGAAAGGGCCCCATTTGTCAATTTGCACTGCGCCCTGCAAATTATGTGGCCGGTCCTGGGACTCAGCCCATGTAGGTGTCCTATGGCTGGCTGCATGTCGGCTTCGATGTCTACATCCAGGCACACTGGATGGTGACAACATGATGCTACAAGTGACAAGATGATGCCTATGCTCTTCTGAGGGCCTCCCGGGCTGTGCTGAGCACTTCCCATGCCTCACACGGTGTGCTTGGCCCCAAATAAATATGTGTTAAAACACTCTGGTGAGTTTGGGACTCAACGCCCAGTGCCCATCCATAGAAGAGTGAGGAGTTAAATCACAGGGATTTGGAACCAGTGGGACCTGGGTTCAAATCCTAACCCCTCCATCTGGCAGTCATGACCTTGGGTACCACCCTGCCCTTCTCTGCAACTTGGTGACTTCATGGTTACAATGGGTGTGATAACACTACCTCTTTTCTAAGTTGCTGGAGACGGGGGGAACGTTTGATGAGATTGTGTGTGTTGAGAACCATGTCGGGTGTTTTAATAGCAACCCTTAAAATGCATTTATTTATTAACGGAGTACCTACTCTGTACCAGGCACTTGGCTGGGCTCTGAGCACACAGAGGTGAGCAGATGCAGCCCTGACCCTTATGGGGTTGACAGCCCAGATGGAAGCGGAAAATAAAGAAGCAGAGGCTGCGGGATAATTTCAGATGGCGACCAGGGTAGAGAGGCGGGCTCTGCTATGGGAAGGAGGTTATTAATCACGTGACAGTTCATTCTGATTCAGAAATTAAACTCTTTATGAGCTAGAGCCATGGGTTTCAACTCCACCCACTCTGCCAGCACTACTGGGGGAGGGAAATGTTTTACAGGAATTTCCAGACCATCCTCCCCAACTCCACATCTGGAGAAGATGCTGCGTCTCCCCACCTCCGGGAGAGCCAATCACCCCCAGAAGACCCCAAACAGAGCCCCTCGCCCTGCGGCTCTGGGACCCCAGCCCGGGACTGCTGAGCGCTAAAAACAAATAGAAAGGGAAATGAGCAAATTATCCTGATAATTTGTTTAAGAAGAGGGGGAAAAAGGCACCCAAGAAAAATGATATCCAATAAGACGGTGGGTTTCTAATGAATGTGCAGATAATGAAATAAACCCGTTTAGGCCACGCTTGGGCCTGATCTTCCCAGGCCTAGATTAAAAAATGGAACATCTGTGATGATTTAATTTACATCTTAATAACAAACAGGCCTCGAGAAACCCGCGGATAAATGCCTTTTATTGCCGGCGTATCTTTTTCGCTGCAGCTTGAATGAAAACTCTGGTAATTAATTGTTTTAAGCGATTCTATTAAAAAGTGTCTGCAAGCGCTGCGTGCCGAATGTGTATGTGGACCGGGCTGCCACCGGAATACAGACAAGCCCAGGAGCGGACACAGAATGAGGTGCCTTATTATTATTTTTTCCACATTCATTGCTTTAAAGACACGCAGTCTTTTTATTTATTCTTTCAAAAGAGGTAGACTCAAAGCCCGCTCACTTCCCTTCCGTGTTTTTCAAATCTTAATTGTCAGTCTTCTAAGTGACACAGGGATGGTCCCCCTCCCTACCCCAACGTTGCCTCAGCCTCTCCTCCAATCCACGCGGGGAACAGTGGCCACATTGCTTCCTCTTCCCAAGCTTCAGATTCCTAATTTGGAAAATGGGGACATTACTATGCGGTGTCTGACTTGTAATGTGTTGGGGCCTCTTTGGAATAATCATTTCTTCAAAACAAACTAAGCAGGGCAGAAATGCCAGGCAAGGTGCTGGGTAGAGCCCAGGGCAGGATTCAGTTTCTGCCGTTAGCGAAGCTCTCATTGCAGAGCTGGGTGGGTCCTGCTTCCAGTCCTGGCTGCACATTAGAACCCCCTGGGGAGATTTTAGGGCAAACCCTGGCCCCCACCCACCCCTCGGAGGTCCTGGCTTAATTAGTCTGGGGCGGAGTCCAGGCATCACTATTGTTTGAAAGCTTCCCAGAGGATCACAGCATAGGATTCACAGATATTTCCAACTCAGCTCAGAGCCATGAAGGGAAGAGAGGGTCTCAGAAGGGAGAGTCTGAGAAGCAATCACCTCCTTGAGGTGATGACGTCTGGACCAAGACGTCCATGCTGAGGACCCTCTGCAGATCTGAGGAAGAGTGTTGCAAGCACAGGGAACAGCATATGTGAAGGCTCTACAAGGGCTAGGTGTGTTTGAGGGACAGAAAAGTGGGTGTTTGTGCTGGTGGCGGGGTTGTGGGGGGGAGGAAGGTGCTTCGCCAGCTGGCTGCCTCTCCCCATCTCCAGATCCCTAGTCTGGATCAGGCTTTGCCCTGTACTCCCTTACCCCTGAGTGATCCCATCACAGCCCAGAACACCGTGGAGCATAATTTCCTTTGTCTATACGTGGAGTGGGGAGGGGGTTGGATTCTGGACGGTAGGTGGGTCACAGACGACCTACCCATCTTCTTGGCTCCAACATAAGGGCCGTCTCCGTGTGGGACCTTGTTCATATTTTCGTCTTTCCAGCCCCTGTCCCATCCTAGACCCAGTGCCCACTGCAGTGAATCAGTACGGTTTGTAACCTAGGAGGGAAGTGAAATCAGCCTTCTGGGGACCATCTCCGGGTCTGCTACCTGCTTTCTAGTCCCCATCTTCATTTCTTGCATCTGAATACTTTTCACATTCTAACTTTAAGATTATTCCTCCCATAAACAGTCTTTACGAAAGTGGAAATGTACCTGGTTGACAAACATATGGGGAAAGCTCAGCTTCAGTGGGAATCAGAGAAAAAAGAAATGAAAGCAATTAACATTTAAAGCCTTTAATTTTTAAAAAATCTTGTTGTTGTTGTTAAGGTGACTTGTCCAAGAAAATCAGGATGTGGTGAAAAGGGCCCCCTCATGTATTCCTGCTGGGGATGTAACACAAGGGCAGGATGTCTTTGGAGCGATATGATGCTACCAACTAAGCTCTTCACAAACAGACATGCCCTGGCCCTGGGCTCCAGCTCCTGAGGGAACACCTTCGATATTGAAAGAAAACAGTGCATAGAGAATGACGCTCCTTGTAGCATTATATATGAGCCCCCAAATGGGCAGTGACCTAAATGTCTACCCAAGGGAAAATGAAAAATGAATTATGACTTATCTGTAGGCAGAATATTATGCAGCGATTGAAATGTTTACAAAAATGAGTAACAACATGGAAATATAATTGTAACATAATAGTCATTGAAAAGGAAAAAAGACACAAGATTACATAGCAAATATGATGTCAAGTATAAAAAAAAAGAAAAGAAACAGGCACAGGGCAAAGTCTCTAAATAAAACAATAAAATACCCTCTCATTACATTGACGGAAATGGAAATTAAGGTATCTCATCTGTTTTGTTTTGGTGAGAAGGGGACAGGGTCTACCATAGTCTATTCTTCTCTTTTAAGAATTATGAGATGTTTTTCCCCATCATTTATCTCCCTTCCCACACAGAGGTAAAAATCTCAGTCTTCAGAATAAGGCAGGCTAGGCTGAATCCCATTCAGCTCCTCTTCCATTCACCAGCATTGTGACTTTAGGTAAATCGCCTCCTCTGTGTTTCAGTCTCCTCATCTGTAAAATGGGCCCATTCATGCCTTGTGAGACCACCAAGGGGAATTTATAACAAAATCAAGGTGTAAAGTCCTCAGTGCCAACCTGAGTATTGGTCATCACATAACAGTGTCATGATCATTTTCAATAAAATTAGAGATTTTTAAAAATCAAAGCCCATTCAGTTTTGCATATTAAAAAAATAACAAATCTTTTTAAATTAAATGGCCCTCCAAATCTGGGCCACAAACTACTAAAGGAAGGCAAACCTGAATCGAAGTTTCTTGGAACCATATTTGTCAGAGCTTCCGCACATGCTCTGGGAGGGTCACCCCCATTTCCTACAGACTTTGGCCACCCACATGAGATCTTTAAGAACCCCCTTACTAACGGGGTAGATAGGAGCAGGGATACAGGGGGGTATAGAGAACCAGGCAGAGCTGTTAGAAAGTCAGAGATCTGAGTCAAGACTCAGAGACCAAGACCCTCAGTTTCCTGACATATGAAATGGGTGGGTGGGTCTAGACTGGCTTTTCCCAGCAAGGATGATGCATCCTGTCCAATATAAGGCCCTCCTCTATGACATCAGTTTATTACAAAATGCATTTGGCCATGGACATTCCCCCAACAACTGCTATTGTTGCTTTTGTTGCATAATAACATTTACCAACGTGCAAACACCACTTGGGAAGCTGAGAGTAAAGACGATGCATTCATTTCACCCACATCTATTGAGAACCTGGTGTGTGTCAAGCAGCATCACGGGTGCTGAAGATACAGCAGGGAACAAGACAAAGAAAAATCCCTGCCCCTGAGGAGGTGGACAGAATGAAACTCATAAGTAGGTAAGTTATAGAGTTTGATAGAAGGTGATAAATGCTATAGAAGAAAAACGCAGGACAGAGCAAGGGAAATGCAGGGACCAGAGGGAGGGGTTGCGATTTTCAATAGAGTGGTCCACGGGTGCTTCATTGAGAAGATGACATTTGAAGAACGACTAGAAAGATCAGAGGGAGGTGTTTAGGCAGTTATTGCAAGGAAGAGAGTTTCAGGCAGGGGGAACAGCCTATGCAAAGGCCCTGGGGCAGGAGTATGCCTGGCTTGGAAGAGCTGAGTGGGGCTGGAGCAGAGTGACCAAGGGAGAGTGGAGAGGACAAGGACAGAGAGGTATCAGGGCCACTATGAGGACTCTGGCCAGCATTCTAAGCATTTCACAACTCACGGACTAGAAGTGGGGTTCCCCATACACACTTTTCTCACTCTACCTGTATGCAAGAAATACTGCCTCACCAAAGGTGGGCAGAGAGGCTTCCTTTCCCTGTACACGTCATACAATCCCATCAGTGGTACCCACAGTCTGCAGGATCAGTTTCCTCGTTCCCCAGGTACAGAGGATCAAAGCAAGCTCGGCAAGGTGAAGTCTCTCGCCCACCGCCTCACACATAGGACCAGTGGTGGGGAGGTGCAGATGCAGGTCTAAAGGGCTCCATTGCAGGGCCAGCCCTAGAGAGACTGAGGTCCATGGTGGAGGAGAAGCCACATAAATATCTCCCCTCCCCTCACCTACAACTCCCCTCCCCTCACTTACAGCTACAGGGACACTCAAAGGCATTTTAGGAAAAAATTAAAGTGCTGTAGTGCTTTACTCAGTGGGAAGTAAACATATGAGACTCATTATCCCAAGAGGTGGTGCAGGCTAAAAATACCTGTTGGTTCACGGAGGGTTTCGATTAAAAGCAGGGATGATGGACTCGGAGAGTGTCAGGAAGGAAAGCTAAGCAGCTAGGCGAGGAGGCAGTCCTGGAAGGAGGCGAGGTCACAGAGGGCAGAGGACGCCCCTAATCCCGACCCCTCCGGGAGCGTTGGGGAAGCAACTCAGAGGAGGGGTTTATGGGACTCTGGAGCCACAGAAGCCAGGCTTGCAGCCCCAGCTCCAATGTGCGTACACCCTGAGCAAGGCTTCCCCCTCTCTGACCGCAGGCTCTTCTTCTGTGAAATGGGGAGCACAGTAAGCCTCACCTTATGGTAGTGGTGTGATGATCAGATGAGATAATGCATGTAACCAAGATGCTTAGCAGTGCAGGTGTTTGTTCAATGTCTGTCTCCCCACCGACACTGGGAAGTGTCATAGCCCCCTCTCTGCCCGGTTGGTGCCTGACACATAGGAAACGCTCAAAGAATATTTGTTGAGCTACATGTGAGCTTCCTGCATGACCATGTGTGTCTATCGGGGTGCCAGATCAGCCCCTTCTGCTTCCTCAGGGTGCTACCACCATCCTAGCAAAGTCATACCAGCCCGGGGAACCACCCAACCAGTCTAAAGGATGAGCCTCTAGCCAGCAGTCAGGAAGAGACTCAAGACCTCAAAGTCTAGACATATTCACACTGCTGTATTTAAAATAGATAACCAACAAGGACCTACTGTACAGCACAGGGAACTCTGCTCACCCTTCTGTAATATCCTAAACGGGAAAAGAACTTGAAAAAGAATAAGTACATGTATACGTAAAACTGAATCACTTTGCTGTACACCTGAAACTAACACAACAGTGTTAATCAACTATACTCCAATATAAAATAAAAATTAAAAAAATAAAATAGAGGACTTCCCTGGTGGCACAGTGGTTGAGAGTCCGCCTGCTGATGCAGGGGACACGGGTTCGTTCCCCAGTCCAGGAGGATCCCACATGCCGCAGAGCGGCTGGGCCCATGAGCCATGGCCGCTGAGCCTGCGCGCCCGGAGCCTGTGCTCCGCAATGGGAGAGGCTACAACAGTGAGAGGCCCGCGTACCGCAAAAAAAATAAATAAATAAAATAGAAATTTTACAAACAAAAAGATAAAAAATAAAAATGACTTCTAATCCAGGCAGACATCACCCTCAGCTGCCTGATCCCCAAGGAGTGGCAGGAATGGAGTGGGGTATGAATGGACAGGGGAGCCTTGAAACTGACATTTCCAGTCTGAGGTTTCATTAATCCTTCCATTCTAAAAATTGTGAATTTCAGTTGGATGGAACATTTTCTTTTCTCTACAATAAGAGAACAGTCCAGAGGCTAAAAGCAGCCACAAAGAAAGTGGTCTCACGTCTCAGTGCAATGAGGCCTGTGGAATACCTCCTTGGTGACAGGGACAGTCCTCAAGTCCTAGAGCAGCCCAGTCCCAGAGGAACATAATGCAAGCCACATATATCATTTTAAACATTCAGAAGCCACCTTTTAAAAAGCAAAATAAAACCCCACAAAAACCCTGAGAAATTAATTTTAATATCTTGTCTTCAACCCAATGTATCAGAAATACTGTTGTTCCAACTTGCAACCAAAGTTAAAAATGTTCAATCAGGAAGTTTACACTCATTCTTGGGACCCAGTCTTTGAAATCCAGTGTATATTTTATCCTCATGGCCCATCTAGATTCACGTGGCCACGTTGTTCCAAATACACTTCAACATTTTCCAATAACTGAATAGAGTATCTGATTTTAGATTTAACGAATTAAAATCTAGTTTAACTTAAAATTCAGTCCGTCGGTCCCACTAGCCATGTGTAGAACCCTGAGTAGCCACATAGGGCAAGCGGTTACCCCGGAGAATTCTCAGGGGTCAGCGGCGTTGCCGCTCCCTCCACCCTGAAACCTGCTTTTCTTACACCCTCGTGTCTCCTGCTGCAGGTCCCCCAAAAGTCTGGAGAGATTCACAGAACTGGCAGAAGGGGGTCAGGCTCCCTGTCCCCAGACCCCCAGCCCAGGAAAGGCCTCTCCAGTGGCCCTGGCACGACATGGAAACAGCCTCATGTGCAGAACCGGGAGTATTTAGAAAGTCTCTGCGGGGCTGGAGGATGCGGTCCCTTCCCCTCCACCTGCCAGCCCCCTCTCTCCTCCCAGACAGAGGCTCCTCTCCTGCCCTCCCCTCATCCCTCCTGGACGTTTATCTCTAGACTTGGCTGCCCGGCCCTCTCTGGAGATGCAAATGCAGTGCTTTTCTTGCCAAAGAGTAGGAGGTGGAGAGTCTGGAGGAAAGGAAGGAGGGACGCCAGGGGAGCAGGGGCGGGTAGGAGACAGACAGACAGAATGATGGAGCCAGACAGAGAGACAGGAACAGAAAAATGACCAGAGAATCCTTGAGAGAAAAGGGCTCAAGATATAGGATGACCGACCGTCCCAGTTTGCCTGGGACCAAAAAGGCACGTGGGATGTGGGACTTTCGCTGCTAAGACTGGGTAAGTTCGGCGGTGGGGTGAGGGGGAAGGGGTCACCTCACCAAGAACCACAGACACCAAGAGGTAAAGCCTGAGAGATGCAGGGGGTGGTAGGGAGAGAGTAGGAGATGGTCAGAAAGGGGCTGGCAGGTGCCTCAAGCCCAGACCAGGCTGGGGTCCATTGCTGGGCGGCCCTGGGGTTTTTTTTGGGGTAACAGGGCCCCAATCCCACAGGTAAAACTCAAAGAATCTTCCCCCAAATGCTCATGAACCTGACCTTCCTCTGTTTGAAGAGAAGCAGGAAGGGGATACCTGTTGTTATGGACTGAATGCTTGGATCCCCCCCAGATTCATATGTTGGGATACTACCCCTCCTGTGGGGTGGTATATTAGGAGGTGGGACCTTCAGGAGGTGATTAGGATTAGATGAGGTCATGAGGGTGGAGCGCTCACGGATGGGATTAGTGTCCCTATAAAAGTCAGGAGAGAGCGTGCTTCCTCTCTCTACCATGGGAGAACACAAGAAGTCAGTGGAACTCCGCCATGCCAGCACTTTGACCTGGGACTGCCAGCCTCTAGAACTGACAGAAATAAACTTCTCCTGTAGATAAGCCACGCAGTCTCTGACATTTTTGTTATAGCAGCCTGAGCTAAGAGACCTGTCCCTCCTTAATGCAACCTCCCCTTTGAACAAAGGAAACCACAGACATTTCTCCACACCCCTCCAGCGGAGCTCCCCACTCCCACCCCTGCCCTCCCCCATCTGGGTGTCTGTCTCACACCCCTTCCCAGGTGGTCCTGAAGCTTCCCAGCCTGAGTTTGCAGAACCCTAGCCCCCAGGTAGAATCAGAGAAGGCGATAGAATGATGTAATCGTCTCCCTGTGTGAAACTGTGTGACCCTAGGCAGGTGACTTGACCTCTCTGAGCTTTAGTTTCCCATCGCACTGAGGGGGCAGCAGAACTCGCGCTATCGTACACACGCCACCCTTTTAGTCAGTCCTCACCACAATCCCAAGAAGAGAGTATTATTAACATCCATACTGTGTAGATGAGGAAGCTGAGGCCCAGACGGGCTTGGGGGTGTGCCCGAGTCACACAACCCAAACTTGGCAGACACAGGATTCAAAGCCAAGCCCACCTGGATCTCAGGCTGTAGCTCTGAGTCACAACCCTACAGAGAGGTCTCCCCAGAGAGCTCCTCCTTTCAAAGCTCCGACAATAATTCTCAACTCCAGGACACATCTGGACCCGAGGCTCTGGCTTCGGATCGTGGTCTCTGAGCCATCTCTTCCGAAACTGAGTCTTCATGAAATCCCTTACTGAGCATCTGACCTGTGACACCACCACTGCTGCCCCAACTCAGGCTTCCGCGTGTCCATCTTCAGCTGGTTGAGCTGTTGCAGGATCCCCCAGCCTGAAATATCCTCGAGTCTAGGTGCCTGGTGATTTTCTCCCCCCTTTTTCTCCCTTTGCTTTAAAATGTTAACTGTGAATGGATTTATTTCAAACCAAATCTCCTTTCCCCGTTTCCCCGGGAAAGTATGACAGTTTGCAAGGCCTGTAATTCTTTTCTCCCAAGTTAAGGTTTGCTGGAGAGAAATGGATTTCCCCACGTCGTACAAAGAATGCAGGGGAGAGAGGAGGAGATATAAAAAAAGAAAAGGGAAGCATTTGTCAGATTTGGAGAGTGTGCGTGAAGGCGTGTGTGTGCGCGCGCGGGTGCACGTGTGTGTTTCCTGCCATCAGCCGATATTTCACAGAACTTTGTTCTCACCAGTTAGTACAATTAACATCACAAGGAGAAGTCAGGTATAAATCAAAGTGCCTTTACATTTCACCAGAAAGATGTGCATCTGACTCTACTCAGCGTGCGCTAATAAAAGATATGTGGTCGCCTTTGGCGGGAGAGGCAAAAATAAGCAATTTAGGATCTTAAAAGCTAAAAGATAATAAAAGTAATTAAGATAATTAACCACCCTGAAGAGGGAAGAAGTTACTGCTGTAAATTTTGTATTTTGTTTCGCTTGGCAATACCACAGCTGCCACTCTGCTTAATATACGGCACGTCAAGCATCTGAGAGTCTTTGGCTGTCAAAAATCATATACAATAAAAATTTTTAAGAGAAGAGGAAGAAGGGGAGAAAGATGAAGGCTGCAATTACAATTTTTTAAAAAAATCTGGTTAATTGAGTTTGGAGCCGGGAGCTCAGGCTTTCTTTGCGTCTTGCCGGTTTGGGGAGGATGGAATTTGTCTCTCCACGTACGGTCTCTGCAGCCATGTAGGGATTCCATCTGTACCACCCTGTCCACCCTCGGCAGCAGGGGCAGGTCTATTCCTTTCCTTGGCTCCAGTGTCACCAACTCAGATCAGCCCTTATTCTCTCTTTCCTGGGCTGTCTTGTTCCTACCGTGCTATCTCTATAAACATCAAAGAGGTTGCTCTAGCATCCCAAAATGGGGTCTCCCCGGGCCCTCAGGTTTAAGTCCTAATTCCCAGGCTCACATTCAAGCCCCTCCAAGACTGGGTCCCTGTCTCAGCCCTGGGTCCATCCTTCCTTCTTGCAAATGTTGACACTAGGCTCTGTCAGGTCTCCCTAAGTGATGTGACGTTTCCTTCTCCTGGACCCTTAAGCCACACGAGGCACATGGCAAACTCCTGCTCACTCTTCATCTGTCAGCTTGAGTGTCATTAGCTTTTGGAAAATGCCCTCAACAGATCCCCCACCTCCTAGGACCCCCATGACACTCCCACTCTCCTGCGACTCTTAGGTCATCCATGCATAATGGAACTGATCTCCTTTTAGCTTATTTTCTATTTACTGGTCCCCATTTAGCCCCTATTGAATGCCAGCTACTGCACTGGATGTTGTAGATGCAAAGGTACCTTCGTTCATTCAAAGAATTATTAGTGGAGCGTCAATCACGTTCCAGTCACTGTACATGTACCGAAAATGTAGCGGTGACACAAAGAAACAAAACGTCTGCCTTCGTAACGCTGAAATTCTAGGGGGAGGGGGGAGGTGACAGATGATAACCAAGGAACAAATAAATATGTATCATGAGAGGTGGTGATAAAGGCTGAAAATAATAGAGCAGAGGAGGGCAGAGAGATTAGAGTCAAGCAGAGACACGAAAGAGAGGAGGCAAGGAGGCAGGCATTAACTGGGAGACCAGCACTCCTGGCAGAGGGCTTCGTGCGTGCAAAGGCCCAGAGGTGACACTGAGTCTGGAGAGTGGGAGGAGACCCTCCCGTGTGGCTGGGGTAGGCCAGTGAGGGTGGGTCATAGGGACTCAGATCACTCAGGACCCCGTAGACCATTCTGGGACTCTGGCTTCTCCTTTGGGACAGCCAGGACTGGAGGGTGAGGTCAGGAGGGTGACCAGATCTGCTTTACTGCCAGCAGCTCGTCCTGGGCTGCATGCCGTGGAGGGAGGGGGCAGATTCAGATTCGAGTGGGGAGGGGAGAAGGGGAGAGACCTGGGAGAAGGCTGTCGTGGCCTTCCAGGCCAAAGGTGAGCGTGAACGGTAACGGGCACTAAATACCCTGAGCGTCTAGCAGCCACCCGGTGTATGGGAGCCTTTCAGTTTCAGTGTGTGCACACACACATGCACACGCAATCCACACCGTACAGCCTGGAATTGAAGTGGTGAGCAAACAAGGCCACACCGACTGAGCACACTTGCCTTCTTGCAAAAAATATATATTATGCACTGACTGTTTCTCCGGCCCCTGGTTTAATAAGAGATTCTCTCTCACCTCTTGAACCTTTGTATCCATCTCTGATGCATGATGGGAGCTCCTGATCTCTTTATTGAATGAATGAATGAATGAGGGGGGAAGAGAGAGAGACCTGTGAACAAGTAGATATCATGAGATAACTTTAAACCAGAGGCATGAAATGGAATCATAGGTATGAACATGCGGCAGGAACCCGCTGGAAGAATCTAGATGGCTCCCGATGGAGGCTCTGCTGCCCTGGCTCAGACACACCCCATTCTAGGGGTCCCTCTGATCCTCCAAGTCCCTTCTCTCTGAGACCCGCCAGCTGCCCTTCCCCACGGACATGCCTACCCGAGGAGCCCGCCCAGCACCATGTAAATCTGGACCCAAAAGGTGGGCACCTCAGATCTCTCAATAATTAGACTTCAAGTGGTCCCCATAACTCAGTAGCTAATTACCTGGCCAGTTCCGTCGGCTCAGCCCTCCGAGGCAACCGGCCCATTTCTCTGGCAGGCTGACCCATAAAAATCCCCGAAACAGGGCTTCCATGGTGGCACAGTGGTTGAGAATCTGCCTGCTAATGCAGGGGACACGGGTTCGAGCCCTGGTCTGGGAGGATCCCACATGCCGCGGAGCAACTGGGCCCGTGAGCCACAACTACTGAGCCTGCGCTCTAGAGCCTGTGCTCCGCAACAAGAGAGGCCGCGACAGTGAGAGGCCCGCCCACCGCGATGAAGAGTGGCCCCCGCTTGCCACAACTAGAGAAAGCCCTCGCACAGAAACGAAGACCCAACACAGCAAAAATAAATTAATAAACTCCTACCCGCAACATCTTCTTTTAAAAAAAAAAAAAAAGTCCCCGAAACACATGGATTTACTGTACTTATTTATTGGGATTTGGAGAAATATACCTGCTACCCAGGGGCCTTGGGATGTGGGGACATAATTTTGAAATACAGATTGGTAAAATAAGGGGGAATTATAAGAAAGAGTCAGCAGGCTCCCGCTCTCCCAGGGAGCAGAAAAGATGGCACTGGTGGTTAGTTACTGCTCTGAATGTAATGGAAGCCACGTGAAGGTGCCCCAGATGGAGGTTCTACAAGGCCCTTGATCTCCCCAGAAAGTTAATCCTACCACGGGGCCTTGGCACTTGCTGTTCCCTCTGCCTGGAACTGTTCCTTACACACCTTGGCAAGGCCGTTCTTATTGCTTACTTGGTTCTCAGCTCAAACAGCACCTCCTCATGGAGGCCTTCCCTGATCACCGCTCCATGCTGCGCCCACCCAGGCAGGCTATTCTCTTACCTGCTTTAAATTCTTCTCCAATTTTCTCCACTTCTGAAAGTAATCTGCACATCTTCTTGTGGCTGTGGCTATTTTGTTTCCTCCCAGGAGAAAGTGAGTTCCTTGTGCATCTCAGTCACCTCTGCACTCCCAGTGCTGAGCTCAGGGCCAGGCCCACAGTAGGTGCTCAGTACCTATTTGTTGAGTGACTTAATGATCTGACCTTGCAGGTGGGTGGGGGACGGGGGCTCCCGGCTTTCGCTTGCCCTCCTTCTGCCCTCAGCGCCCTTCCCAATCAGCTTATAAGCATTATCTCATTTGATTTCACGGCAACCCAATAAAGTGAAGGTCTTTCTTAGCCTCGCTTCACAGGTTGGGAATCTGAGGTTCCAGAAGTTAAGCTATCTCCCTGTGGCCGCTCAGGAAGGGAGGGACAGTGACGGGAATTGAACCATCCCCTCTCCTGTCGGTTTCAGAGTGTGGGGATGGCGTAGAGCTGAACCTCAGCTGGCCACAGCCTGCCATGCTATGGGGCCAGAGCTCTCGGAGGCTGCATCACAGGTGCTGACTGCATGCCATTCTCACGCCAAGCAGAGTGAGGGCCTGGAAATCATTTAGCCCATCCCCTCATAGTCATAGTCCACATGGGGAAACTGAGGCTCAGGGACTTTCCTGAGGCCAAACCTCGTGCTTGGGCAGAGTGAGGACCAGCGTCCAAGTGGTGGAGTGCAAGAAAGGTAGAATTTGGAGACCTACCGCCCTGGCTTGGTGCTGAGCTCTGCTTCTCCGCTTAGGCTCTGAGAGACTCAATCTTCTCACCTGTAGAGTGGGATGAAGGAGTTGCCTGGTGGCCTAGTGGTTGGGACTCCGGGCTTTCGCTGCTTCTGCCCGGGTTCAGTCCCTGGTCAGGGAACTGAATCCCACAAGCCGTGTGGCGAAGTCAAAATAATAATAATAAGAGTGGGGAGAGTAATGTCAGCCCCGATGTAACAGTGATGAGAGAGCACACGTATGGCGTCCCTGGCACACAGTAAGTGCTCAACAAATAATAAGAGAAGGTATATATTGAGCTCCTTGCCCCTGCCCAGCCCCGTGCGTGGCCCCTTTCAGGTGGCTTTTCAGTTCTTCCTTATGCCAGCTGTGAGATAGGTGTCATCACCAGTTCAAGTTCACGGAGAGAAAAGCAAGCTCCGAATCATTAGCCACTCGCTTGAGGTCATGCAGCCCCCCAAAGGCAGAGGCAGAGTTTGAGCTCAGCTCCATCTGACCTCAGAGCCTGAGTCCCCTGTCATTCTACCTGGTTTCCTCATCTATAAAATGGGAAGAACCGTGCCAGCAGTCACCTTGCAAACCATTGGTGTGTGCTGGCCGGAGAGTTGGGGTAGGGGGATGGATGGGTGGATGGATGGATGGATGGATGGATGGATGGGTGGATGGATGGATGGATGGAAAGGTGGATAGAGAATGAGTGGGGGGGCAGATGAGTGGATGGGTGGAATGAAGAAAAGGTAGATGGACAGCAGATGGCTGTGTAGACGGATGAATGGACGGATGGGTGGATGGATGGATGGACGGATGGGTGGGATGGGTGGAAGGGTAGCTGCATGGATAAGTAGGTAGATGTATTAGTAGACAGATGGAGGGGTGGGTGGTTGGACAGTTGAGTGGGTAGGAGGGTAGATAGGTCAGTGAGTAAATGGGTGGGTGGGTAGAAGGAAGGAAGGAAGGGTAGGTGAACACTGAAATACGCCCTGCGCGCCACAAGTGATATTTCTCCCTCCAAAAGGCCATTCCTCTCTGAGTGGCTCCAGTTTCTCTCCCATCCCTTGATCCCCATCACGCACATATACAGTCAGGTTCTCATCACTCCTGCAGGGGCCCCCACCTATGCCTCTCTCTCTCTCTCTCTCTCTCTCTCTCTGTCTCACACACACACACACACACACACCCCTAAACAGCACAAAGGCGCCTCCACAAATGCTCTGGGAGCAGAGACCCAGGAGGTGGTCCCTTGGGCTTCTCATATTAGCATATCAATGCAGAACCCAGAGCAGAGGGACTTGGATTTGGCAAAGCAAATCATTCATTCCATAGTGAGACCTCCCCCAAGCCAATCTAAAAAGAGGGAAATTATATTCTATTTCCCGTGCTTTGCGTCCCAAAGGGTCTGCCCTGAGCTCCTCTCCCAGCCTGTTACTGCTCTTCCCCGGTGGGAGGAGAACTCCAGAGACCGCCCAGGTGTCTGGATGTCCCCCACCTGGAAGGGCTCTCTGGAATTTTCTCTGGAGTCACAGACTTGAAACCAGCTGTGAGGCTCTGGATTCCACATTCACATCCCCGGGCCTCAGTTTCTGTCCTGGACTCTGGGGCTAAGGAGGTCTCCTTAGTGGGGGTTGTTCAGTCTGCAGATATTTGCCCAGCACCTACTGTGTGACCAGCTTACCGTTCCCAGAGGACGTGGATCAGGTATCCAGCAGAGGCTGCCGTGAAGGTTAAAGGAGATGGCGCGGGCAAAGGCCTCCACAGGGGGCCTGGTGCGCCCGTACTCAATGAGCAAGTCTTTACAATCAGGATGTAGATAACATAGACCTCACCCCAGCCTGAATCAGGACCTTCCTGGACCTACCTGGTTCCTGTGAATGCTTCTTGAAAACTCTGAGATCTGGTAGAAGAGGCTCCAGGGCTGTCCTGGGTCTTAGTTTCCACCTTCCCCCTCACTTGCTGTGTGACCTTGGGTGAATCACTCACCCTCTCTGAGCCACAATTACCTGACCTATAAATGCCTAGGTTGGTTTAGCCCAGTAGTTCTCCACATTTACAAATAGATTCTACTCTTTTTTTTTATGGGGGAACTAAATATTTATATACTTTATCATGTATGAGCACTGCCAACCCAAGATAACACTCTCAATATCCCCATTTTACAGGTCACAAAACTGAGAAGGCTAAGGAGGTGACGGTCAATGGCTCATAGGCAGAGTCCACACTCATACCCTGTCTGCCTGACACCAGGACCTGTACCTCTCATGGATTCCCTTTGCTATATGTATGCTTGGAAATAGAAGTTTGCTGCATTCTCTGTCTCTGCACATCAATCTCAGTGTGAGGGGGGTGGGGAGGGGGAAGGCCAAGTCCCTCTACATGGGCATCTAGGACTACCCCAGATGAAAAGCATTTTAAGGTCAAAATATAGTGTGATCCCTCCCAGGAGAGTTGTCTTTTTAGAGCCTGTGTTTGGAGAATGTGACTTATGACACAAGGGATTAGCTATTTACCAAGTGGTGGCAAGAACGCATGTTCTATGCGGCCCAGTTATACCTGCTTCCCTTGCTGGAACAATGGGCAGAGATATGGCAGGTCCAAGGAGGAAACTGGAAAGGAAACATGCAACTCCAACTCTCCTCTCCCCGCTCGCCCTCCTGGAAGCCTGGCCCAGCACCACCACCAGCTCCCAATCCATCAGCAGCCCTGCTTCAGTCCCCAGCTTGAAGGGGCTTGTGTCCTCCCAGAGGCAGGATCAGCCATCAGTGACAGCCCCTCCCAGCTACTCTGGGAGAGCCACCTTTAAGTCCCGTGGAAGAGAGGCAGGAGCAAAGAAAAATGGCCCCAGTCTTACGAGCAAGATTCTGGTGCCAACATTGCCCTTATTTTACTCACTGTTAGCCTTGAGCAAGTTGCTCTATCTTCTGCAGGCCCCGGTCTCCTCATTTACAGAATGGGTATAACAATAATGTCACTCAATAACCACCTTTCCCACAACCCTGGCACCATAAATCACTTACTTTCTCAAAGCCTCAATTTATTCACCCATAAAATGGGTCACTAATAACGAGCCTCACAGAGTTACCTTGAGCCCTCAGTGCCGTGATAGATACCAGAGGTCAGCAAACGTTTTCTGTAAAGGGCCAGATATTAAATATTTTCGGCTTTGCAGGCCAGATGGTCTCTGTTGCAACTACTCAGTGCCGCCGTTGTGGCATCAAACCAGCCTGAGACAAAATGTGAGCGAATGGGTGTGGCTGTGTGCCAATAAAACTTTATTTCTGGACACTGAAATTTGAATTTCAGATAATTTTCATGTGTCACAGAATAGTATTCTTCTTTTGATGTTTTTTCAATGATTTAGAAATGTAAAAAATTATTTTTAGCCCACAGATCCTACCAAAACAGATGGGTGGTTTGCAGCCCCTGATACACCGCCAGTTGCACTGTACCTGGCACATGGACCCTCAGTAAACGTTCATTTTCTCTATTTCCACTTAAATGTAAGTTTTAGGAAGAACTTTTGAGGTCATTCACCCAGTATTACTTCCACTTTCGGAAGCTCATCCGTCAGACTTGGGAGAGAGAGAGAGCTGGCTTTCTGAATATAAATCTTCTAAGATGGGGTCCTTGATTTCTTCCATCTCTGGCCAGTCTATCCCAAAGTCATTTTACAATGAAATAAAAGTATGCCTTGAAATAAACACACTTCAACACTTATTTTACAATCCCTATGTCCTTAAATGCTCACAACACCCTATGAGGGAGTTGCTATTATTCACACCCATTTTTCAGATGAGCAAAGTGAGGCCAGAGCAGTGGAGTCATTCTGCCAAGGCTTGCAACCGCTGTGGATGGGCAGAGTCTGCGTTGGAACCCAGACTGTCTGGACAAAATGACAAGGCTTCATGGTACGGAGCAAGGTCTTTCCACCTTTGAGAGGATGGAGGTCACGGCACCACTGGCCATCAGCTCCCATCTCCCAACATCCCCCCCAGAGAGACCCCCACCTCACTACTCCCTGCAGTTAGTTACACTCATTCCCATGATTCAGTGAAGCTGAGCTGTTTCCCAGCAAGAACATTATTCTTGCAGGGAAGCGAGGTTCTGATGTTGGGGGGATGGGGTGGGTGAGGGAAGGGGGTGGCAGGCAAGAAATCAGTCCATAAGCAATTAAAAGACATAAGATTTTTAAAAAATATATTGCTTCCTCCGCACGGCGGGCTGCAGATCCTGGTGGAGGGTCGCACAGATGCCCGGCGCTATTCGGTGGCGGGAATGTAGGAATGGATTCCGTAATTGAACCCTCATGTAGTGCGGGCTGCAGGGGGACCTCAGGAGCGATCCATCTCCCCTGGCAGGCTCATCCTGGGAGGCAGACGAGGGAGGCCTTGTTGAGCGCCTTCCAAGACGAATATCACCGCAGCACGAGGAACGGCTAGCAGGAACACCCTCGTTTGTTTCTCGGGGTTTTTTTTTTTTAATATATATAAGACTGAAACGGCAGTTTTTCCCCGGATTTTTCAAAAGCTACACTTATTTACTGCTCTTTGTGCGTGTTCAGAGAAATGTGACCCCAAGTCTTTGTCTTCTTCATGGCAGCAGATGGGAGAGGAAGATCAGAAAATGGAATTACCCCATTTTCTTTTAAAAAAAAGAGAAAAAAATCACATTCTGTGTTTTATGTTCACATAAGATTTAAAAAAATTCTGACTGCTCAGAAGTCCATAAAACTAAAAGGTCAAATTCCTTCTCCTTAGAAATATTAATTCATCTCTCTGAGACATATTTTTGAGCACCTACTATGTGCTGAGCTCTGGGGATATAGAATTGAACAGAACAGCAGAGTCCCTGCCCCAGTCCTTATCCTCGGAGCTAATTAATGTTAACTATTTATTGCATTATCTTCCTGGAAATCATATATATATATATATATATATATATATATATATATACACACACACACACACACACACACACACATACATACATACATATATATATATATATTTTTTAATGAGTTGGATCATACCAGACACTATGTTCTATACCTTGGAGTGACTTCTTTAATTTAACGAAATATTTGTGGCATTGTTTTTCATTTTAGCAAATAAAAGTTTGCCTAATTTTCTTTCTAAATGGCTGCGTGATACTACAAAGTGTTCCTGTAGCAACAGTTAATTAATCGCCCATTGATGGACATGTTGGTTGCTTCCAGTTTTAGGCTATTGCAACCAGTGCTGTGGTGAACATCCCTGAGCAAAATTTCTGTTTCATAAATGAGGAAGGAACTCAGAGAGGACCTATGTGGTGGTCACTCACATTGTCCACCTCATATGTCTTGTTCTCCTCCTCACGGTAGGGCTGTGCTTCCTTGCCCACTTAGAGACAGGTGTGGCTTGGGACTGGCTTCAATGTCATATGTCATATATTTCCTGCATAGTAGCTTTGGGACTGAGATTCTCCCCTCTTTCTTCCTTCTGCCACTGCGGCCAGCCATGCTCCAGAAGGTGACTGCTCCACCCATCAAGGTTCTAAGCTACAGATAATGGAAATGTGTAGCAGATCCCCCAGCCAAGCTGCAATGGACATATAGTGTGAGCCAGAGAAAAACATCGTTTCATACCATTGAGATCGGGGGGATATTTGTTACTGCAACATAGCCCAGTTTATCCTGACAGATGCAAGCTACTAAAATGCTCCCATTTTATAGACAGAGAAATGAAAGCTACATTTACTGCCCCTAATCACTCGGGTTTAAATCTTTTGATGACTCCGCACCACCTCCAGATTAAAACTTAAACTCCTTAGCATATTATTAATAAGCTTTGGTTATTTTATAAACACATACCAACCATTTCAGTATTATTTCCACCAGATTTACCTTGTGCCCCAGGCACACCTAAGACTCACCATAACTGCAAATTCCACAACTTGGTTCATGCTGTTCCCTAGGTCTGGAGTGTCCCTCCCTGCCTTGGCCTCAGGATGAACTCCTACGCATCTTTCAATCCCCAGCCTAAAGAGGTGCCCGTCTGTCAAGCCTTGCCTGGTCCTCCTAGGCATCTGCTTCCCCAAAACCTTAAACAGCCTCCATGTGGGACTGTATTATACTCTTTCCTAACTGCTTATTTATGTGAATGTTTTGCCCACCCCCAGATTGTGATCCCCTTGCGAGCATGTAATCTATCTTATTCATCTCTCCCTAGAGCCCAGCACAGAGCCTGGCATATGGTGGGTGCTAGGTAACTGTTTTACCAATGAATTAGTAAATGAATGGATGGATGGATGAATGAATGAATCCACAATCTTGACCTTCCGGCCTTGTCCACTACCACACTGGTCTCTCCTTCCATAGTCCTTCTAGTAGTATCTCATCACTAAAGAGCTAGTACCTGATTCCAGGTCTCCCTGCTAACTCTCAGATAGAAATGGATAGGACATTGACGGTAGACAGGTTTCAGGACACCAATGCGATTCCTCTAAAGGCACCATTAAGGTCTGCACAGTAAGACAATAAGGCAGTTTGGCAGGTCCTCAAGAAGTTAAACATGGAATCACCATATGACCCAGCGATTCCACTCCTAGATATATAACCAAAAGAACTGAAAACAGGTGTTCAAACAATTCTTGTCCACACATGTTCATAGCAGCATTATTCACAATCACCAAAACATGGAAATAACTCAAAGGTCCATCAACGGATAAATAGATAAACACAATGTGGTCCATCTATACAATGGACTACCCTGCAGCCATAAAAAAAGAACGAGGTACTGACACATGCAACAATGTGGATGAATCTTGAAAGCAGTATGCTGAGTGAAAGAAGCCAGACGCAAAAGGACACCGATTGTACCGTTCCGTTGATATGAAATGTGCTAAATAAGAAAATCCAAAGAAGCAGAATGTAGATTAGTGGATGCTGGGGCAGAGATGAGCTTGTGCGATCTTAGTTCCCCGACCAGGGATTGAACCCGGGCTACGGCCGTGGAAGTGCCGAGTCCCAACCACTGGACCACCAGGGAACTCCTGGAGAGTGAACTGTTGATGGCTAATTTTGGAACGATGCGAATGTTCTGGAACTAGATAGATGTGATGGTTGCAAGACCTTGTGAATGTTCTAAAAGCCACTGAAGTGTTCACTTTAAAACAGTTAGTTCTGTGCCATGTGAATTTCACCTCAATTAAAAACATTTTTTAAATAAAATAAGCTAGGAAGGCAGCTGGCACATTTCTTCCTGGCCTCCTCCTGGAAGCAGCGCGGTGGGTTGAAAGCTGGGGCAGGGCAGGCATCCTGAGCAAACATGCCCAGGCACTAAGAAGCCTGTGTCCCTGGAGGGTAATCCCTGCAAGGGGGCAGAAATGAAACGCAGGGTGTCAGTGGGGTGCACATTCTGGAGGAGGCAGACACAGGGCCACAGAGACAGGGAGAAAGAGGGAGAGATGGGGAAAGAGGGAGAGAGAAACAAAGCGGTAAGAGAGAAACTCAGGGAGGGACAAACAGGGGAGAGGGCAGAGGCGGGGAGGAGGGAGGGCTCTTGGATGAATTAAGCAAGCCAGGAGGACCACAGAGTCCTGATTGCTCCCTGCCGGGCAACACGTGAATAAGGAGCTGAGAAAAAAGAAGCAGAAAATCAGGTTTTTTTCCTCCCAGTGACAAATCCATCCCACAAGCCAGATGGAGGCTCAGACACAGGCCTTTGTGTGGGCCTGGGGAAGGGAGGCCACCTCGCTGGTCCCCACCGTGGGGGGTGGACGCATTCCAAGGGGCTCTCAGGGATGATGGGAGGGCGGGCATCCTATGTGGTGTGGGCCTGGGGAGTCTTTCCTTCTCTGAGCCTCGCCTGCTTCATCTGTAATTAGAGCACATTGTGTTTTCCAAAAATGACTGCAGCAACATTTTCAGAACTTGCCAAATGAGAAATACAGACTAATTCCCCTCCCTCCGAATAGTGGGCAGGTCTTTGCAACTGCATGGACTTGAAAGAATGCAGCAGATGCTACACGACTTCTGAGACGAGGTCGTGAAAGGTAAGGTGGACATTTGCCCTTGGAACCTGGCCGCCATGTTGTGAGGAAGCCCAGCCCACATAGGGAGGACATAGTCATGTGCGATGTTTCACACAAGAACCCCTGCTAAAGTCTCAGCCTACAACCCCAGATCCAACAGCAACCACAGGTATACGAGGGGACAAGCCTTTGGAGGTCCCCACGCTCAGACTTTGAGCCATCCCAGCTGGTACCCCATGAAGCAGAGACCAGATATCCATGCTGAACCCTGCCCAACTCAAGATCCATGAATGAAATAAATATCACTGTTTTAAGCCACTAAGTTTGGGATGGTCTGTTATATAGCAGCAGACACCTAGAAGGACCAGCAGCGTACCTGATGCTTTGCTATCACTCCTGAGATGTTTGCTGTGGACGGATGGGCAGTTCTCAAAGGGCCGCCACCTCCCCTATAAGGTCATGGGAGTGGGCCCTAATCCAATATTTTCTAGTGTCCTTATAAGAAGAGGAGATTAGGACACAGACATTCTCAGAGGAAAGACCCTGTGAATATAGTGGGAGAAGGTAACCATCTACAAGTCAAGCAGCGGGGCCTCAGAAGACACCAACCCTGCTGACACCAGGACTTCCAGCCTCCTAAACTGTTAAAAAATAAAGTTCTGTTGTTTAAGTCATCCAGTCTGTGGTGCTTTGTTATGGCAGCCCTAGAAAACTAATATAATCAGTGAACCCACTTTACAGATGGGAAAACAAAGCTCTAAGAGTTAGTGCCTCACCAGGCTGCCCAACTAGTAAGTGATAGAGTGGGCTTGGATCCTTCTTGCCTCTCTGGGGGGTGGGGGTGACCCCGTTTGCTAGGCCTGAATGTAGCTAGATAGAGTAAACCAGCACTGATTACTCAAAAACTCCAAGCTGCACCCAGGGCAGACATTGCCAGTCCATTGCAGCACACTCTCCCCCAGCCCCAATGTGACCTGAATCTCTTTCTCCAGCCAGGCAGTCCCATGGGGGCCAGAAATGGCCAGAGGAAGACAGACGGTCCTGGGCACAGCTCAGAGGGGCCTGCCTAAGGCTGCCCTATTTGGATAGCCCTTTGGGGGAGCTGGTCTGGCTCTGTGCGGGTTATTATAGTGCAAATATTACCCCAGGAGGCCCTTATGGTTAATTCATCAGCATGATGGTCACATGGCATCTGTGAGATAAGCCAGGACTCTACACAGAGTCTTAACCAGGGGGCAGAGCTGGGCCTACCAAGGGGAAAATTATTGATAAATATTTTCCTCAAGAGGAACCCTTCTCCCTGTGCATACCCCAGCCATTGGGTCAGGAAAGTTTAGCAAGACCCCAGCCTTGGAGTCTGAAGGACCCCCAGTCTGCCCCATTGAAATCACCCAGAGGATTAAAATAATTACCTGAGCCAGCCCCACCTTCAAAGAGTCTCATGGGATTGCCCTGGGGAGGGTCCAGGCATAAGTTTTTCTTTAAAGCTCCCTGGAGATTTTCTCAGACTCTGAGACCCACGATATGAACCTCATTGGGAATCTGGAGGTGCAGAGGTGACCCTGGGTTTGAGGATTCCTTTAGGTCTGCTGTCAGTTTCTCAATGGGGCAAACTTGTCACTGCTGCAGGACCTTTGCACAGGCTGTTCCTGCAGCAGCCTCTACACTCCACCCTTTGCAGTTTCCTAATCCTCCCTTGGACCTCAGCTTAAACACCACCTTCTCCAAGCTGTCTCTCCCTGATTCTCCTGCTTTCTTTCCTCTTCTCTCTCACCATTCCCTGTTCTTTTCCTTTAGATCTCTTATGTTTCCCAATGTTGTATTCCTTGCTGTTTTCTTTGCTTACTGTGTCTCTCCACTAAACTGTGAACCTACGGGGGCTACAACTGAATCTGTGTTCTTCACCACTGCGCCCAGTGCTAAGCACGTCGTAGGTTCTCAACAAAAACATAGTGAACGCATTTAATGACAAAAAGTCAATTCTCCTTCCCGAGCCTCACTTTGCTGGGAGAATTAAACGACTTAATTTCTGTAAAGTTCTTAGAAAGTTCTACCTCATGTTAATTAAATGAGCTGGTGCAGATCAGATGCTTAGCATAAGGCCAGACCTAGAATAAGCTCTCATTACTGATGATGACTTACTATTATTATCATAGTCGTTGTTGTTGTTTGCCCTGTCCATAGCACAGAGTAGGGGCCTAATAAAAATGTGAACTATCAAGGTAATGTAGCCTTGGACCGGCCACGAGGATGGAAGACATGGCTGCCGGAGGGGCTTCTGTTCTGGTCTGATGTGGGGAAGAAAGCATGGCTCAGAGAGGGGAATGCACTGACCCAAGGTCACCCAGCAATCTGAGGCAGCTCCAGGACCACAAGCCCGTGGTCCCTTAGGCAGATTTCTTCCCCTCTGTGTAATGGGCCTGTTGGCTCTGTCAAGGTCACAGAGGTCAGGCCCACTCCTGCCCCCAGCCCCAGACCCCAAAGCCTGCACCATGTTGACCTGGGTGACCACTTGGTGGCACTGTGGAGTCGCCGCCGACTGGCAGCCAACCCAGGAACCCCAGTCCAGTATAGTGTGACCAAAAGACTTCAGAGGTTGCAAAACCAGTCTGAAAGGGTGTTCTGTGCTGCACTCATTCCAGATGAGGAAACTGAAACCCAGAGAGGGCAGGCGCTTTGCCAAAATCACAGAGTTAGTCCAAGAAGGAAGAAAAAGAAAATAGGCCTTTTATTGAACACCTACTATGTACCAAGTTTGCAACTATCTCATCCAGTTCTCACAACTGCCCAATGATGTGAGAACTACTCTCCCCATTTTTCAGATGAGGAGGCTGAGGCACAGAGAGCTTAAGTGGAACCACAGGAGCGAGGATGATAACAATAACTGTTGTAGAGAGTATTTACTGAGTGTCGCTACACATCGCAAATGATGCCAATGCAGCTGGCCAGTCCCACAACAAGGCTGAGGCTTGGACACCAGGATCAACCCATTTTAAAGAGATGGAAACTGAGGATCAGGAAGAGGAAGCCATTTACAGAGGTTGCACAGCTGAGAAGTGTCTGTTGCCAGAACTTGCTCTTGTCCAGAGAGGATCTGGCTGATTCCTGCCCTCTCTCCCCAGTACCCCAGTCTCAGGCAACTCCCAGCCAGTATGACCTGACTTAAGCCAGACCTAGGCTTCCAGGGATCTGGAAAGACCCAGCCTCTTCCCAAAACCCAGAGCTGTCCAGACTGGCCTCCACAGCTGGCAGGACTGGGTTGCAGTCAGGGGTCTGGTGCCCACTGGAACTTGGAGGTGTGTGGAGGGGTCCCTGCACCTCTCCACATGGGTCCTGGACCAGACATGAGCTCAGGGATGCTGCTGCCTGTTCCTGAATGCTCTCCAGGATGTCCTGAAGGAAGAGGATGCTGGGGTGAGAACTACAGAGAAAAAGCCACGGAAAGATCATGAAGTAGAAAGAGCAGAGACAGCATAGAGGCAGCAACAGAAAGAGAACAAGGGAGCCAGAAAGACAGAGAGAAACAAATTCAAACAAAACAGAGAGGGACCAGCAGAGCCAGAAAGACAGCAGGCAGGGAAAGATGCATATCAAGACAGACAGACAGACAGACAGAAGCAGAGAGAGATGGAGAGACAGAGACAAGGGGAGACAGGAAATCTCAGGGACAGATAAGGAAAAACAGACAGGGAGTCACAGAGACAGAGAGAGTCGTGCTGGAGTTGGAGACCCAGAGAGAGACAAGTACCAAGAGAAGGACCTCAGAGCGAATTCTCAGGGGAGAGGCACCAGGAGGTTGGGCAGAGAGAAGCCACCGAAAAGGAAGGGCTGGAGGAAGCTGAGAAGAGAAAAAAAAAAAGATCAGAGAGAAGCAAAGAGGAAGCTGAGATTGCTGAGAGAGCAGACGGGGGAGAAACCAGACGGGGAAGATGGGAGGGAGGAAGACAAGACGCCAGACCGTCAGAGGGTGGAGGCCAGGCCAGGGTAAGTGCAGCCCTGAGGTCAGGGGTCCTCCCAGCCTGGAGACCCTACCTGGGCCCTGGACACTGGGCAGCCAGGGCCCTCCGTCCACCACCTGCCCCTGGACCCTGGAACCTCCCTGGCAGCAGGGACCTGGCCGGGACCCTGGAGGGCACAGGCCAGGAGGTTGGACTCCCTGGCATCTTCCATTGCCGCCCACTCAGCAGGCCCCAAGCTCGTCTTTTGCATAAAACAATATTCCTGTGGGGGATGCTAATGCGCCCTGCTATTTTTGCCTCTCCTGGATCGTGGTTTGCATACATTTGCATACCCTGGGAGAATTAAGCTGGGATCATGTAAATGAGCCCACCAGCTTGGGGGTAAGGGAGGCTCCTGGCTCCCTGCCTCCTAACAGGCTATGCAGGTCCCAGCCTCCCCCTGGGGCTGCCCTGGGCAAGATTGGTTGACATGAAGTCTCAGCTGTATGCATTCCCATCCTGAGGCCACTGTCCACCCAACTCTGGGGTCACCAGAGGGAGCTTTCAAAAACCCAGATCTGAGCCTGTCACATCTTTCTTTAAAGATTTCATGGCTTCTGAGGTCTTAGAATGAAGGCCCAAACCCCACAGGAGCCACAGGGACGAGCCCCT
The DNA here is from genome assembly GCF_951394435.1 of Stenella coeruleoalba. Classification (NCBI taxonomy): domain Eukaryota; kingdom Metazoa; phylum Chordata; class Mammalia; order Artiodactyla; family Delphinidae; genus Stenella; species Stenella coeruleoalba. Next base: position 69,165,565 of record NC_137160.1, on the reverse strand, counting down.
GTCAGCTCCCTGTAACCCACAGTACCCCTCCCTCCAGACACATGGAACTTGCTCCTCTCGGGGTTCAGCCTCACCAGACTTATGCCCACCACAGGCCCTTTGCACATGCTGTCCCTGCTGGCTACAATGTTTTTCCCTCCCCCTCCTCACTTACTTAACATCTAATTCATCCTTCAGACTCCAGGCAGAGTACCACTTCCGCAGGGAAGCCTTCCTATCATCTCCAACCTCCTGAGCCTTATTTCCCCTTTTGCAAATTGGGAACGGTAGAAAATTTCTTCAAAGGGCTGGGTGCACCAGATGTTCCGACCATGCCCGGTACATAGTAAGCCCTCAATAAATGAACAAGCATCTGGTTATCGTTATTATTATTGTTGTTGTTAGTGCTCTCTCATTTGGGTCTCAGGACTCCTGGTCCAGTGCTCTTTGAGCTGCCCCCCAACCCCACACCACCCCAGAAGCTGGACACACCCATGCTGCCTCCTCCTCCTGTGGTTGGTGTCCTGCAGCCCTGCTGACAGTGAGGCTGAGAACATGTTTGAGTCTCAGAGCAGCTGAGCAACACTTGCCCTGGAAACGAAGTGTTTTCCTCCCAGAAAGATCTACCCCTGACGTCAAGGGTCTCTCCTGTTCGGCAAACCAACACTTGTTTATTAGGAGACTTTCAGCTGCCGGGGCAGGGATCAGCCTGGCTAGATTTGCATGGGGGCCGGTGTGCCCCACACGTGAGGGCATCCGTGGCTGGCAGATGAGCAGGGCCGGTGTGGACAAAGGCCCTACAGGAGGGTGCGGTGGGCAGGAAGGCGTCATCAGGCAATGCTGCTCCCGCCTGCTGTGTCCCGGCTTTCCCAACAGACATCGAGATGCTGTGGAAGAAAGAGAAAATTATCTTCCTTGCCTTAACTGTCTCTTTGGGGAGGAAACCGCCACTGGTCCAGCCCACACAAGAGTATCTGCTTGTCAGGAGAGACCCCCAGGGCTTCCTCTTCCTGAAGGGGACCAATCCTTGCTGAAGGGTAAGGTTTCCACTTGGGAGTCATGGTTCCACATAGCTGGAGCCCCATCTATTCAGCTGAGGGAAGCAGATGGTCTACTATGTAACTACAGAAGGGGTTCCAGCCTCACTCCATCCTCCAAGCCCCTCCAAATGGATATGAATGTTAGATCTGGACTGGAGACACCAATCCCGCTTCCGCACTTGCAAGCTGAGTGCTGCTCAGAACCACCTCAGAGACTCAGTTTTCCCGTCTGAGAAATGGGGACAGCACCCAGATTTACTTCATTCATGGGGCTGTGGAGAGGGTTAAAACAGCGCAAGCAGCTCTGCACAGAATAAGTGCTCAATAAATGCATCTTCTTTATCCTGACAATTTTCATTAAGTCTTAGGTTCCTACCGAGTTTATCACCATCTCCCCATGTGACTTTGGGCAAGTCCTTACTCTGCTGTGGGTCTCAGTTTCCCCATTTGAAAAGCAAGAGGGTTGGTCCAAATGACTCATGCTATTTTACCATTTCCGGTCCCAAGTTCTGTCTCTTGAATTCTGTTTCTCTGCAGCCATTATTGGATTCACCCATTTCCCAGAAGCATCAGCCTAAAGGGTCGAAAGGTTAACTTGAAAATATAATTCCCGAAGGAGATAGAGCCTCCATAAACTCACCCCCCCAACTCTGCCCACGACCCCACCCCCCAAAAAGGGGGCTCTTGACAGTAATAGTGGCCACACTGACACAGCACCTACTATGTGCCAGGTACTCTTCTACATACAACCATGAGATACGACCAGTGCCTCCATTTTACAGATGAAGAAACCAGAAAATGGAGGCACAGAGAGGTTAAGCAACTTTCCCAGGATCACTCAGCTCTAAAGTGGTCCAGCTGGGATTTGAACCCAGACCACTGGGCTCTCAACCCCAACGCCCCCTCAACAAACAATGGAATATCGCGTATGCTATAGATCAATGGCAGGTGACGTTTGGGTGAGCAGAGCCTCTGGGGTCGTAGACACTGCCCTGTTCTCAGCAGATGCCCCAGACTGGCCTCACGGGGTCATGATAGGAGGCCAGCTCAGCCCGGGGGAGGCCAGACCACCCCCCTTCCAGACTGTTGGTTTAAAGAAGATTCAATTATCTCAGCCGTGGTGCACACCCTTGCTCTGATGAGCTGAAAAGGGAAAATGAGGAACCTGCATCACATGCTGTCGGAGATAGAGGTAACATCACTTTTAAGGAAACAAGCCTGTGGCCAATTGTTCAAGATTGATTCAGTTGGTGGCCAGCACGGGCAACTGGGAATGGGACAGCAATCTGCCCTGATCACATCACCTGCATTTGTCAGGGGCCATGGGCTGGGTTGGGTGGCCAGGGTGTGTGGCTGCCAACCCCCAACCGACAGCCTCCCTGCACCAGGGGTTCCGGAGAGCTGCTCAAATGGGCATTTCGGGGTGGATGTGTGCGAGGGCCTGCTTGCTCTCTCAAGGCAGGACAACGGCAGATTTCAGGCCTTGCCAGACTGTGGGCATGAGCTGGGTGGCCTCGGAGAGGGGAAGATATGTAAGGGCCATCAACTCACAGCAGTTCAGCCATTGTCTATTGAGCATCTCCCACGGACCATGAGGATACAGCCTGAAAGTGTGTTCCAAGCAGAAAGGGCACTGTGTGCAAAGGCCCTGAGGTAGGGGCAGGCTTGGCACACTTGAGGCCACGCAGGAAGGTAAACCTGGCTGGAGTGAGGACGCTTGGGAGGAGATGGCACCAGATGAGGTCTTTTGAAAGCTGTGAGTGAGCCACTGACATTTCTCAAGCATTTCCTCTGTGCCAGGCATCAGGCTCCGTCTGCCCCACAAAGGAGGCTCTGAGATGAATCCCAGATCATAGATGAGGAGTCTGAATGTCAGAGAGGTGACGTCATTGCCAGGTCCCATAGGTAATACATGGCGGAGCTGGATTCCTTTTCTAACATGACTTGTCCCATGAGCCCAAACCCACTTGCCCCAAACCATAGCTTCCCAGCAGGACAGAGCCTGGAGGTGACTTTGAAAGGTTAGTAACAGGAAAACTGAACCTGGCACGGGGGAGGCAAGGTTCCCACCGCCAAGCTGAGAATCTGCCATCCTTGCATAAAGCAGAGACCACCACAGGGAACTGTTATGCCGGAGCCAACGTACTCGTTTTCTATAAGCTAACGGACATTATTTTTTGTTTGAAATTCACCACCGTAGAGCATTTCAGAACAGTTTTGGGTACACATACCCTCTGGGACGTCTTTTAAAAATCCATAGTTCCAAGTCTCTTGAGTTTGTAATATGCTGCCTACTGCACCCACTTTGGAGAGTCGCCATGTGTATTCATTGTATAAAGGCTCTGATAAGTCCTGCTGCAAAGGAACCTGTTTCTATTTCTTTAGCCCAGCATTCCCCAAATTCATTTGAGCAGGTAATCTTTACAAACATGACCAGAATTGGGATTTCCCAGGAGTGGTAATGGGAAATGCTGGTCCTGGTAATTAAGAGAAGCTAAAATAATCCTTCTGACCTTGGAGGAAAAACATCTGAATGTTTTGGAGGGTGGGTGAGATGATGAAGTGAGGGAGAAATATTTAAAGAACCAGGGGAGCTATTTCATGCAGAGAAATGAAGGTGCAGAAAAAGGCATGGTGGCCACCTTCAAATCCCTGGGAGGTTCCCAAGTGCTCTGTGGGGACACTAGTATTTCCTCTCTAGTTCCAGAGAACAGAGCTAGGATCAGTAAGTGATGTTAATGTAGGAAAGGAGTTACACCTTTCACTGGAGACTGGCTGTCTCGGTAGGAAGTGAGTTCCCCATCACCAGAAGTGTGCAAGTAGAAACTAGAAGACGATTGTATTAGGGCTGCTAAAGAACAGATTCCACCCACAGTTCTGGAGTTTCCAAGGCAAAGATACGTTGACCCAGGCCCCAGCCATGCTATATTCCCCTCTTCTCTCAAGGCTGGGCAGAAGGAAACCAGGCACGTCACATCCATCTGACATTAGGAAAATTCTTATAAATAAAATAGTTCCTATAAAAGCTGTATGAGCTCTCTCCAGTCCATCTCATCTCGACAGTAATAAAACCAAGCCCGTAACTCCAGCATTGCCTTGCCATCCACAAGAGGAAACGCTTATTTTAAGAAGTATAAAAAGAAAAGTAATTTACAGTCTATTAACATTTTAAAAAGTGTGTTAGCAAGAAGGGGGAATACATTACGGGCTCAGTGAGGGATCCAGAGAGAAGCGGAAAGTGGAATCGTATAAATTTTCCTTGGTCTCCATTTTAACCTGCAGAACTGCAAACTCATCCTGAATCCTTTCCCCTTTCCTGGAGAGGAAGGTCTGGTGGAGAAAGAGTGGCCAGGAAGCAGGCAGTGAGGTGGGTCCATGAGGCAGTGGGAAAGGCATGATGGGGCATGGATTAGGAAATCGGGTTTCAGTTCCCATCCCAGCTGGGGTTCCCAGGGGCTCTGCCAGCTGCCCACCTTCTAGGAGCCTCAGGCAGATTGTCTAATCAATGGACATAATAGATCCCAGGGTCCTGTTGTTTCACGTAAGTCTTAGCTTTCCAGCAGACTTGGGAGGGCTCCGTGACTGGAGAGGCGCCTTGTGCGTCGTGGTCCTCAACCTAGCTCCGTTGTCTCCTTGCCCGGCTGCGGGCCCTCCATCTGCGGTCCCAGAATGGAGCTAGGTCCTGGGCAGGGGAGTGGAGGAGGGCGGGGATGGATTGCAAACTGCAAATCAAGGGAAATACATGGAAACAATTATAGAAGGATGGACTGGAAGGGAAAACAAACCGTTCCCTCCAAGGAACGCAACCACAGAGGACTAGCCAGAGGGAGGAACTGGGGCCTTGGAGGAGATGCCAGCGGCCGAGCAGGGGGAACAGGCACTCCAGGAGGTGGTGACATTCCATGTGGTTGGCACATGGGCCCTGAACCCTGACTCAGACCTTCAGCTGCCATGACATGCCAAATAAGCCCCTTCTCCTTCCAGGGCAAGCATCTCACACACACACACACACACACACACACACACACACACACACACACACACACTATAACTTATATATACACATAGACACAGGCCAACACAATCTCACACATGTGTACACATGCACACAGAAAATACGATCACACACACCGATGCCTTCCACACACACGGGCCATTACAATCACACATGCACGCACACGCACACAGCCTAACTTACCCACACACCCTCCACAGCAATCACACACGTGCTCACATCCACTTCTTGTACACATGTGCCAGTGTAAGCACACATGTGCATACATGCCACACCTCACTCCCACCTGCATGTGTGCGTCTGCACAACTGCCCATGTGCACGTGCATATACACGTGTGCTTAGTGCACACACCCACACTCACGCACGCTCCCAGTCATTTGCATTTACACACGCATGTGCACCCACGGTCAACACACCCATAATCTGACATATGTTCCACACACTCAGCCACGTTCTCAGCGTGCACCTCTGCCCACGTGTGCACGCACAGACAAGCGGTGACCTTCCCACCCTCCTGGCCACCAGAACGCAGGCCCAAGCGCCACACACATGCAGGTTCTCCCAGGAAAGCGTCCGTGAGCGCCAGCATGGGGCGTGGGGCATGCGGCTGCCGGACAGACGGCTTCTCACAGCCCGGCTGCCTCCCTGCCTGAGCCTGTGTTTGTGCAGCTGTTCCCTCTCCTCCGAATGTGGGGAGGGGGCAGGCCATGGCCAGCCCTAATCAAGAATTTCACACCCCCATCGGGACCAGGCCCCTCTGCAAACCCCGCATCCAGCTGGGTGAAAGCCCAAAGCTGGCTTTGTTCGCCGGGCTGCTGGGGACAGCAGGGGCCCCACTCCGGGACATGCCCCCGCCCAGTTCAGAGGGCTGAGCTCCAAACTCGCCCGTTGTAGGGCTGTTCCAGGCCTGAGCCCCACTTCCCCCAGCTGGGTGTTCCGCCAATGGCCAGCAGGCACCAAACGGGCCTCAAAGAGCCCCCCTGCCATCGCCCTTTCCCAGGCTTTATCAGTGGGGGGGGTGGGGAGAGAGGATGGGCCCCAGACACATCAGCAACCGGCACGCAGGGGTGCCCAGTGAGGCTGAGCACGTCTGCTTTTAAGATTTGAATCTGGAGAGGCCTGTTCTCAGAGCCATACGCCAGCCCTCCCTCCCATTTTTCCAGCCCAGCACCCTCAAAAATGTCGCAGGGTCTCCCCTCTTGGCCTTGGCCCAAGCTACCTACCGCCCATCTCAAATGCCTATTCCCCCTACCTACCGCCCATCTCAAATGCCTTTCCTCTCTTCTCAGCATGGACAACTCTTACTCATCACCTTTCAAGACCAGTGCTGATGCCTCCTCCTCCAGGAAGCCCTCTGACTCCCTGCTTTTCCTGCATCTTGCCCTCTCACGTCGCGCTGTCAAATTCTTGCTTCACTCATCCGCATCCTGGACCACGAGATGCCGAGGGCATCCAACTGGGCTTCCATCAACCTAGCAACCCTCAAGCTGGCACAAGGCCTGGCACATGGTGGATAATTGTTGAAGGAAGGGAGGATTACTGGGTGGAGAGACATGGCGAAGTTCTGCATCGGTGCCTCACATCTGTGGGCCTCGTGCAATGAATTAAGTCCCTTAATTTAAGAGTTAAATAATACTACACATATATTACAAAAGTTAGGTAAATTTCCCTTTCCCTCCTGTCATTACCTAGAAAGCTGCCAACTTCTAGATTATAATTATGTACATGAATAATGAAATTAGCATATCTACCAGCTCACTCCCTGCTCATTACATACCAGCAAGAGCCATGTGTTCTGATTCCAAATCACCCACCTCTGGAGGCTAGCTGCGCTCCGGGCTCTGGAACAGCCCCTGGGGAGAGGCTACAAGCCCACCCTGCACACCCTCAGCCTGGGGGCTTCAGGGAGCCCTTAGAAACCCTGCTAGTTAGATAGTTCACGTCCCATGAGGCTTTAACCTCATCCAATGGGTGGATGGGAGGCACTGGTTGAACTGGCCACGGCAGGGGGCTGGGGCTGTGGGATGGTGATGCTGGGAAGAGGACCTGAGTCCTGGGTCCACTCTGCACTGCTGTGGGCCCGTAGATGGGCTTCCTCCCCCACCCGTGAAGTGGGTGTGGCAGTATCGTCTGCTTTGTCGAGGACTGTGGGTAAACAGGATGTGCTCCTAAAAGCAGTGTCTGGATGAAAACAGGCTTGGGTTCAAGATACGGCTTCACCACTCATCTGTTAAATGACATCATTCTGAGCCTCAGTTTCCCCTTCTGTAGAATGGGTATGATAGGCAAGTGAAGTTCCATTGTGCCCATTATATAATAAATACTCAATAAACATAAAATATGGTGGGTGTCTTTGTCAAGATTGGTGTTCACCCCCTAGCCTGAGGGATCTCCCTCCCTGTGATGGACTAAATGTTTGTCTCCCCTCCCCCGCTCCACCAAATTCATGGGATGGTATTAGGAGGTGGGGCCTTTGGAAGGTAATTAGGATTTATGAGTTCATGAGGGTGGCATCCTCATGACGGGATTACTGGCTTTATAAGAGTCACCAGAGAGCTTGCTTCCTCTCCTGGGTCTGCCACGTGAGGATACAGCGAAACGTGGGTAGTCTGCAACCCAGAAGAAGGCTCTCCCCAGAACCTGACCATGCTGGCACCCTGATCTTGGACTTCCCGGCTCCAGAATTGTGAGAAATAAATGTCTGTTTGTAAGCCACCCAGTCTGTGGTAATTTTGTCATGGCAGCCCGAGCTTGTGAAGGTATTCTCCCAGCAGGAATCCTTGTCGTGAAATGGGACCAAAATAAAACCCAGAAGTCAGCACTTGGATTGACCTTCCTCTCTACAGGGCATCCCTAACTCCTGGATCCCCCTGGAATTCTACCAGAATGCCAGGTTCTGGACTCTCTCCACCCAACACCATCCAAACTGCCTCCACGTGGAGCTGAAGCCATGACCAGGTGGATGGTTAAGGACTGGCCCAGTCTTGTTCATGTGCACTCACACATTCAAACTCATCCAAGGCTCACTGTGGGCAACGTAAGAGGCAAAGGGGAGCCAGCGAATGCTTGAGAGCGGGGGAGAGCTGGCTGCACCGTCTGGCCCTGCAAACTGTAAAGTGCTTTGCAAACTGTAAATGTCAGATTGCTCTGGGGACCTTTGTCCAGACTCCCCTGACCCCACAGAGAAGGACTCAGAGCCCCAGCTTGTGCCATCTTTGACCCCCGACTTTGCCTCCTCAATACTGCAGGGCTGGCTGGCTTCCGCTTCCCAAATTGGCTAGTCACCTTCACAAGCAACACCGTTGCCCCTGGGGGGACCAAGATGAGCAACGCCTCCTCCTAGTACTTACCATCTAGAGCTTTGCCACCCCGAGCTGAACTTCTGTGCCCAGTGACTCTGATTGGGTCCATATTGTACCCATTTCACAGATTAGAGATGAGTCAATCCCGGATTCATGGATAGAGTCAATGAAGCATCTAGCTGAGACCCACAAGGCTGGGCACCTTCAAAAGAAGAGGCTAATTAAAAAGAATGAAATATTGCCTTTTGCAGCAACATGGATGGACCTGGAGATGATCATTCTGAGTGAAGTAAGTCAGAGAGAGAAAGACAAATATCATATGATATCACTTACATGTGGAATCTAAGAAAATAATACAAATGAACTTATTTACAAAACAAGAAACAGACTCACAGACATAGAAAAAAACCTTATGGTTACCAAAGGGGAAAGGTGGGGAGGGATAAATTAGGAGTAGGGAATTAACAGATACATACTGCTATATATAAAATAGATAAACAAGGATTTACTGTATAACACAGGGAACTATATTCAATATCTTGTAATAACCTATAATGGAAAAGAATCTGAAAAAGAATATATTTTTATATATATTCTTATATACGTATTTTATATATATATATATATGTGTATATAAAAAACTGAATCACTTTGCTGTAACCTGAAACTAACACACTATTGTAAACCAACTAGACTTCAATTAAAAAAAAAGAAGAGGCTACACATTCCTCATATTTTTCAACCTCCTCCACACTCCATCCTCCCGCCCCCATAGCCTGGGCAGGACACACCCCATGGAGGTAGCTAACGACCTGGACACTTACTACGTGCTCTATGGCCTTTGCATATATTCCCTCATTTAATCCTTGCAAAGCACTGAGCACAGTGCCTGGCGCACAGTAAGAGTTCAATAAAGGTTTACAGAAAAGATGAATGAGTGAATGAATTCAGCAACAACAAGAAGAAAGCAAATCTCATGACTTCAGCCCAGTGCTGGGAGTCAGACAGACCCGGGATCAAATCCTTGCTCTGCCATTTATCAGCTGCGTGACCCTGGCCAAACTACCTCCTTCCCTGGAGACTTTAGTCTTCCCATCTGTAAAGTGGGCATGGTGATGCCTGCCCATCAGATTGGTGTGAGAATGAAAGGAAGTGCAGCATATAAAGTGCTCGGCACCACACCTGGGTCAGCCCAGAGCACAGACAAAAGGGTTTTGTTCTTGTCATTGTTGTGGATGAGGTCGCTGTTTCCATCTGTCCCCTCAGCTTGCAGTCACGGGTCAGGAAATGAGAACCCAGAGGTCACGCATGCATGGTCTGGAGGCCCCATCCGGCTCCCAGATGTGTTTGGTTTGGCTGGCATGGCCCTTCGTCCAATTTTTTTTTCTAATTGAATTAGTTGCCAACATTTCAAGATTGAGGGATTTCACATAAAATATAGATTTTTTTTTTTTTTTTTTTGGATCTCTCTTGGAACTTCAGAAGTTTGGGCCACACCACAGAATCACATTCAGCCAGAGCCAAGGTCAGCTGAAGCCAAGATGCATCCACCCCTGGGGATGCGGCAGGAGCTCGCCAGGCTGCCCCAGTCCCCACCCCTCCGTATTGCCTCACTCCCAGCCAGCTTCACTCATTTAGGTAATTCACCCGCCCCTGGAGGATTTTGCATTTGGAAGCCCTGCTCTAGATTTTCTCTGCTGTGAGATGAACCAAGGAAGGTCCAAGTCATCATTAACCAAGTGGAGTTCAACAACAAGAAGGAAAACGTACACCTCACAGTGATTCCGTGGGCTTTTCTCACAACTTCACAGCCGGGGCCCGGAATGGAGTTCACATTCCCACCCCCCCGAAAACTCCATCACCCTGTGGATGGTGAAAACCACCCTCCCACCCAGGCCCACTTGAGGAGCCCACAGAGAGCCTCCTAAACGGCCCCAGCCCCTCCCGGCAGGAGGAGGGTGAGCAGAGAAAATAGCTCCCATCTGAGCAGGCCGGGCCACCGCTTCTCGACTCTAATTGGGATGCAGCAATTAGATGATGCCAGAGTGTACCCAGGGCTCAGCTTTCAGCCTGAGGTCCCACCGACAAACCATCCCATTTGGAGAGTTCGCCTGACATTCCTGAGCCGGGCCGCCTTGCCAAAGAAAACTCAAGCGAGGCTTGTCTTGGCGCTGACTCAACCCCCAGCCTCAGCAGGAAAACCAAAAACATTTACACAGCTGGGGCTGCGACGCCCGCTTCCCTCAAGAGTTTGTCAGGGCTCGGACAGCTCAGCCGACTCGGGGGGCACCTCTGAAGGGGCCTGTGTTCCCGAGCACAGCCAGGCATGGCCGGCCAGACAGAAAACACTGTGGCTGTCCCCAGGAGGCGGGAGAGAAGGCACTAGAAAATAAGGATTGGGCAGGGGCCTGTGGGCCGGGGTTAGGTCCATCCTTGATCACCGCCCCCTTCTCCAGCCACATCTGCACGGGTCATCCTGGCCAGCCCGCCACCCCACCTGTGCCCATGGGCCAATAAAATGATCCCAAGAAACAGCTAATGGAACGCTGGGTGCCTGGGGCCCACATGCTGACAGTTCTGAGCAATGGCCTCTTCACCAGTCTCTCTTTGCACTCAGTTCCCCATCGCTTTTCCTGGCTACCTTTCCATGGGGTTCTCCAATGCTCTCCACATCCCGCCCCCTGCCAGGCGCCCCGTCTGGCCTCCCTGTTCTGATGACCAAGGACTATGGTGAAGAGGTCCGCGAGGGTGTGGTTAAAAGCCAGAAGCCAAATGCATCGGTGAGCACGCTGTGGTGGTGGTGGGGGGTCGTCAAATTATCTGCTAAGTCCCTTTGGAATCCCTCTGCTTCTCTCTGTCCCACTCGCCCATGCCCCCCACCCCCACTCTCACACACACAGTCCAGGCCACCATTGTCTCATGTCTCGTGCTGGCTGCGGCAGCCTCCCCTCTGGCCTTCCAGCCTCTACTCCTGCCCCTAGAGCCAAAGCCAGCACAAGCTTTTTTTATTCTCTCGATAGTGAAACATAACTAACATACAGCAAAGCACAGAAAATGTAGTTTAACACAATTTAATGATTAATTACCCAGCAAACACCTACGTACCAGACAAGAAATGAAATTTCGGAAGCACCTGCTTGCCCCTCTTCTGTGCCTCTCCCTCCCCTCTCCCTGTGAGATTTCATTACGTTCCTGACTCTGATGAAGATCACTTCCTCGGGTTTTCTTTAGACCTGAGAACAACATGGTTTCGTATTGCCTATTTCTGGATTTTATATAAATGGAATAATAGTAGTAATCATGTCAGTATTATTTTGTGTCTGGCTTCTTGCCTTCAACATTGTGCAGTAAGATTCATTCATGCTGTTGCCAGGAACTATAGCTCATTCATTTTTCACTGCCATATAATATCCCATTGTGTGAATGTAGAAGAGTTTCTTTATTTTACTAGTGATGGATTTTGGGTTGTTTCCAGTTTGGGGCTATTTTAAGACTATGGTTTTATCTTTTGGTGCCCAAGTACATGGCATATAGAAGTTTTACAGTCTGTGATCAAACACAAGGTCAAGGAAAGCTGCATTACGCAAAACGAAAATTGCTTGTTTTCTGCAGGACTTGTCAGAGCCTTTAATGTATTCACGTGTTGATGTGCACTGTGACTCTCCCTGTGCCAGGCCCAGATGATGCAAGGGTGAACAAACCTGCCTTAGTGAGTAAATGGGGTGGATGGGAAGTATTAGCTTTAAAATCTGGTCATGGCCGTTACCTCTTCCTGATCTGCTGTGCAGGTTTGGGCAAATCCCTTGCCCTCTCTGAGCTTCCATTTACTCATCTGCAAAGTACAAGTTGAGAAATTGTGACTCCCAAGGAGACTTCCTCCTCTGATACTAAAATACTCTGTACAATTGTTTTAATTGTTTGGTTTTCTTACTATTTTGTTTTAACAATTGTTAATTGTTTTAACTGGCCAAACTCTGGAGGAGAGGACGTCTGATCTGTGTCTTGAGTATTTGGATGGGGGTGGGGGTGGAGGGCAGCACCACCACATGAGTAGAATATGGACCTCCCAGAGCTAGTTTAGGGGGAAGTAAGGAGAGCCGTGGAGCCCATATGGAGGGTTCATCCAGCGGAAGAGGAAAGAGAAATGATTTATATAAATCCAACCCCTCATTGCCAGCCCTCTTCCTATCCCTGCCCTACCGTGCGAGCAACCAGAGACAGGCAGAGAGACCTTACAACCTAGAGGATGCATTCTCAGCAAGGGTGAACTTTGCCCCTTTGGGAACCAAAAAATCTTACAGATATACATACAGAATACGAACAGTTACCCAATATATCTGTGGTATTAAAATTTCACCAGAGGGGTGGCGCAGTGGTTGAGAATCTGCCTGCTAATGCAGGGGACACGGGTTCGAGCCCTGGTCTGGGAGGATCCCCCATGCCGCAGAGCAGCTAGGCCCGTGAGCCACAACTACTGAGCCTGCGTGTCTGGAGCCTGTGCTCCGCACCAAGAGAGGCCACAATAGTGAGAGGCCCCTGCACCACGATGAAGAGTGGCCCCTGCTTGCCACCACTAGAGAAAACCCTTGCACAGAAACAAAGACCCAACACAGCAAAAAAATAAATTAATAAAACTCCTACCCCCAACATCTTAAAAAAATTTCACCAGAGGGAGAAGGGAAAAGTCGGGGAAAATGTCTAAAACAGTTCCTTAGGGGGATAATAAGTTTTAAAAGACTTAGGACACCCTGATCTACAGGTGACCAATTCAAATGCCCCCAGGGGCCAAGCAGGAAACTCAGGGAGTAAAGTAAGTGGTATATGAGGCAATAAGGGGGAGTGGGGGTGCTGGCAAACTGGCATGCCCACACTAAATGCATTATTTCCATTTTTTTTTTCATTACTGTTCAGGCAAAATAAAACACATCTGTAGCCTGGCTCAGCCCTGCCATCCACCAGTTTGCAACACCAGGTTTAAATAAAGAGCCAGACCAGGCCCAGTTTCTGTGGCCGATGCAAAACAGCGCTCAATGTGCTTCTGCGCCAATTGGCCGCCACCTCTTGTATGTGTCGCTCATCCCCAGCACACGCCATGCCAGCAGCTTCCTCCAGACAGGACCCGAAGCCTTGTTCCACAGAATGCACACACGCATATGACGGGGATTAACGCTGCATGATGCATAATTAATGATACTGAATAAATATGCAGATTGGCAATCACCGATTGACTGCTATGATCAGATTCCTGAACACCAGCTAATTGACTGGCTGCCTGAAATCACCATATCCAACACTGTTTTCTTCAGCACATGTGCAAACCAATCCTGACAAGGCGGGGCCGGGGTGGGGGTGGCGGAGGTGTGGTCCTGTCGGTTCTAAGACACCTTCTCCCATTGTTCCAGGTGAGGTGCCCTTGGCCCCTGGTTCTTTTCCGTCAGTCGCACTAATGGTGCGCCAGGGTGGGCCATGTGCCGTGCAATTGTCCAGGGAAGTATAATTATTGCCATTTCACAGATATAGAGAGAACGGTTTGGAGAGTATATATATATATATATATATATTTTTTTTTTTTTTTTTTTGCAGTACGCAGGCCTCTCACTGTTGCGGCCTCTCCCGTTGCGGAGCGCAGGCTCCGGACGCACAGGCTCAGCGGCCATGGCTCACGGGCCCAGCCGCTCCGCGGCATGTGGGATCCTCCCAGACCGGGGCACGAATCCGCGTCCCCTGCATCGGCAGGCGGACTCTCAACCACTGCGCCACCAGGGAAGCCCTGGAAGTATATTTTGATCAGGGTCCCACAACTAATAGACGGGGAAGCCAGGATTCCAACCCAGTCTGTTGACTCCAACAGCCCCGCTTTATCCTTTTCCCAATAGTTTCTGACCTCCTGAAGCTGATGGCACAGCAGGGGAAAGAAGGGATTTACTCACGGATTCATCCAGTATCTCTTGGGCACATCCCCTGTGCCCGGTGGTGCCCCAGACATGGGACACAGCGGTGAGCCAGACAAACTCCCATCCTTGTGAGGATCACGTTCTGGGACAAAGATTGTGTCTTGAGAGTCCCGAAGGGAGCATCTCTCCATATGTATCTCATGGAGGAGGTGCTAATTGAACAGGATTTTGAGGAGTGGAAAGCATTTGGAAAGAAGGAGATTGTGGGAAAGCTAACTTCAAAGGCAAGGGCAGCAGAAAATGTGTGGAGGTGGGAAAATAAAAGGTGGCATGTGAGAAGAGGCAGATGGGCATTTGGAGGGAGATGGTGGGAAGGTGTCAGTGGGAGGAGTAGGGAGCTGTGCGGTGAGATCCTTGAATGCCAGGGCGAAAGGGATGGGCCGGGGCAAGACTGGGTCCTCAGCCCTGCAGCACAGAGCAGAAGCCAGCATCAGGAGTGTCCTTGGGGACTGCAGTGGGTCTTTGCTGACTGCTGTCCCTGTATGTACCTCCAGCCACCCATAAGTCACGTGTTCACACTCTCGTACACACTCACACTCTCCAGTGTTCATACTCACACATGGTTCTGTGGCTTCCAGAAGCATCCTTTTCTAAAGTCAGAAGCTGCGGGTTGCCTGGTCATGCAGTGCCCAGCACAGGAAGCCCTGGCTGCAGAGAGCAGCGTCCCATAGAGAGCCGGGAGCCAGGGCCCTGACCAAGTGCTGGAGGCACCGTCACTCCGGGCAGCAAGGAGGAAGCCTTCCTGGTCCCAGAGCCCAGCACCTGGGTTCTGGGCACGCGCAGAATGGACCTCCCTCTGTATGTGCCACGGGCTCCCTGCCCGGCTGCTCGGGTCCTCCAGGGAGGTGGTTGGGCTCCTAGATAAGAGCTCAGCCTTCAGAGGTGGCACCAGGTTCCCGTCTGGCTCCACCGCTTCCTCAGGCAAGTTCCTCACCTCCTCGTGGTCTCAGTGTTTTCACCTGTAAAATGGGACTAAACAAAACCCAGCTCAAGGGGCTGAGTCCAAATAAGACGATTCATATAAAAGGCACTTGGCATTTGTCTATGGCAAAGCTCTCAATAATACCAGTTCTTATGCGCTGTTCATCGTTATTATTTGTACTGGGATTTTGGAAGAGGGCTGCTGTATCGCATGAGTGCGGCTGGAGGTGTGGCAGGGAGCTGGGTGTCTGTAGGAATTGGAGGGAAAGAAGCCAGAGTAACCCGAAAACACAGACGTTGGGGGCCATTTAGCTGGGGGACTAACAAGCAGCCTCGTGACACCCCTCAGCATTGCCCAAAGGCCACACCAAGTCACCAAGGAGAGGTTACCCCAGGCTTGTTCCTCTGCCTCAGCTGAGGCCCAGGGTCACATCTCCGCCCCTGTGAGAAAAGCTAAGAGCCAGCATACCCCCCAAAATGAGCCTCGTTTTCTTCCAACAGGTTGCAAGGCAGAAATAAACAGGAGCCTCTGATGCCTCAAACGACTTCCTTGGGTTGTCCTTCAACTATGCAGAATAGGAAAGGGACAGAAGACACGATTAAAGCAACGTATGAGTCGCCATAAATAATAAATCAATAACCCTCGGTGATTCGCCCATCCCTCTTCAACTGGGTTTAAAACAAAAAATTAAATATAGAACAAAGGAAACTATAAAGGAAATACAAGAAGCAGCGGGAGAGAGATTTTCCTGCTGTTTTTTGCCTTAAAAAAAAAAAATCCCTCCAAGGAAATCAGTCTTGGCTGAGGGCGAGGGCTGGGTGGCTCTGTGGGAGGTCACCATCCAGGCACGCTGCCTGATTAAACACTCCCCCGCTGAACCACGGATTCCGCGCCACAGCACACAGGGCGAAGCCCCCCAGAGCGGGGCCGGGGTCGGCGCTTGGGAGAGCTGAGGTTTGGGCGTGTGGCACTGGGCTCCAAGCTCTGCCACTGAGCCGCCCCTGTGAGTTTGGGCTTTGCTGCTCCTCCAGGATCTCCAGCTGCAAAGGGGTGTGTGTGTGTGTGAGGGGTACAAGGTCTGCATCTTCCTGGGACTGTTGGGAGGAGGGAATGAGATAGAGCAGAAGGGTCTAGAGCCTTGGAGACGAGTGAACTCATTCAGGTCAAATGCTGTTCTGGTCTGAAAATGGACCACCGGTTTTGTTCAAAGCAGGACCTGGGGTGGGCGTTTCCCCTGTGGGGTGGGGTGCCTCTGGGTCATACCTGCTTCCATTGCCTCCCACAATGCGCATCGGCACCAGCGTTTACCTGCTGACCCACAAGGGGTTAATCGCCCAGCCTGCCTAGCTGTGTTCCTTCTGCTGGCGTTTTGTTGAGCACCTACTATATGCGTGCCAGGTGAGGCCTCTGTGGCCATCTGAGCTCTGAGGTTTTCTCTTCCATGAGATGTAGAAGAGGGTTGGGAGGTGGCAGGTAAGGAGAGGATCACCCAGGGATCCAGCTCCGCTCTCAGCCACACCACTGGCTTGGGCAACGCCTCCCCTGCCATGGCCTCAGGCACTGTCCATGGTCAACAGACTTAAATCTCCAGTCCTGGATACGCAACAGTCCTCTGGTTTCTCCACGTGGCTGGTTGGACGCCCCCTCTTGGCCGCCATCTTTCTCCCCCTCTATATCCATGCCTTTGACCACGTGACTTGCAGAGCCCTCCCCCCACCCCAACTCTAGGCTCAGCCACCTGCTTTGGCCAATGGGAAGTTAGCAAACATGATGCAAGCAGAAGCTTGGAAAGTACTTGCGTGACTGGGCTTTTTGCGTCTCCGCCGAGGCCGTAAGGACACGCTCGGGCTAGCATGCTGGAGTATGGGATGTGTGAAGCTGAGCCTAGATCAACTAGCAGCCCGTCCCCTCCAGGACTTTGCACCGTCTCAGGTAAGATCAGCCCAGCCCAGTTCAGATCACCTGGACCCCATGGACACACAAGCTGGATAATTATTGATCACTGCATTCCACCGAGCTTTAGTGGCTGTTTGTTATGCAGCATTATTGTGGTCATAGATAACTGATACACCCACCAACTCCTCAGAGGTGACATGTGTCCATCTAAGCTCATTTTCCTTGCCCCGAAGCTGCCCACTCAGCCCCATCTCAAGGAACACCCACCCCTTCCCCCCAGCTGCCCAAGCCAGAGATTTGGGCATTACCCTCAACTTTTCCTGCTCCATCACCCTTCCCACTGATAGATGCTATGCCACAAACTTCACCCCTAAATGTGTTTGGACTTGGACTTATCTCACCTGAACATCTGGCTTTCAAGCTTGGTTTACTCCCCCAATCACCTACCTCTGAACTAGTCTTCTGCATCTAGACCTGTCCCTGCCAATTGAGTATCCGCCCAGCGCCGCCCACAGGAAGAATTTTATAAAAGAAGCTCTGCTTAAAACTATCCACCAACAGCTAGAAATGCACCCCAGCCTGGCTTGCCTCCCCAGACGCGTACTCCTACTTTACTCCCACAAGCATCCTTCACTCCAGCACACAGAACGACCACCACCTTCTCTGCAAACACCATCCTGCTTCATGACTCTGTGCTTTTGCATGTGCTGTTCCTGCTGCCAAAGATGCCCTTCCCTGCCTCTTTCACGTGGTTATTTTCTATAAAACTCCCTCGTAAATACCACAAGTGCTACCTTCTCCGGAAAATTGCAAGCTGCCACAAGGGAGAGGGGCAACATCCCAGAGGAGCCTTTCTCTGTGAGTGGGAGAGAATTCACTCTCCTCCTGGAACTTCGGGAAAGCTTGGTTTGGGACTTTGACCTTTGACTTCCACCAGTCTGCTGTGGGGAGTACAAGCATGGCCCTGGAGACACACAGAACTGGTTTTAAATCCCAGCTCGCCCTCTCCCAGACCCCCTTTCAGAGGCTCCGTGTTCTCAGCAGGCGCCAGAGTGGCCGGTGGAGTGTAAGAACCAAGGACCCGTCAGGCCACGTAAGGGGCACAAGGGCTCATTGGATCGTGCTCTGACCCTGCTGTGCAGGGGAGGAAACTGAGGCTTCGGCAGGATAAATCATTTGCCCAGGGAGTTGGAGGTTCGCCCGCCAAGGGGCATTCAGAGAGCAGAGAGAGCGCGCCCGGACCCTCCCACCACCATTTTCCCTTCCCCCATCTCCCTCTTCGAGGAGTCCTCGCTGGCCTCCTCTTTCATTCCAGCAGTGCCCCTGACCCCTTGTCCCTGGGGCCAGCATTAGATTACAGATAAAGCTCCGCCAGCCAGGCAGGGGAGGCCCCTCCCCAACCCATGACCTCTGACAAGGGATGAATGGGGGCGGGGGTTGGGGGGCAAGAGGCAGAGACAAGGCTGCGGAACAGAGTGGGGAGATAAGAGCATAAAAGACAGCTGGGGCGGTGGGGCCAGAGTCAGGACCAGGGACCATGGGGACCTGGGAGTGGGGAGAGAGCACAGGATGGGCTAGTCACAGATGAGAAACCTGAGGCCCCGTATCCCACTGACTCTTAGTTGCCACTCTGAGCACAGACCCCCCAGACTCCTGATCCAGTACTCCTGCAAACGGCGAGAACAAGCCCCCCACCCCACCAACCTCAGGCAGAGCTCCCCTTTCCCTTATCCTCCCTGCAACCTGGAGAGGCAACGTGGGCACGCCTAGGCCCATTTCACAGATGGAGAAACTGAGGTCCCGAGTTTGTACACTCAGTCTCACAGAGGGATGGGGGAGGGGCTGGGATAAAACCCCTGGGCCTGAGGTCTCCAGGACAAGGTGGACACACATATTATTGGACAAAGTTGGAAACGGGGAGAAGGACACAGCAGGAAGGCACTAATGTTGGTAGGCACTTCCCCTTCGCTGGGCATTGGATTCTCAGGTGAGCCAGACAGGTGTGGTCCCCACCCTTTCACGGCTCACAGCCAGAGGCGGAGACACAAGCACAAGCAGGGCGGTGCAGTGGGATGGGCAGGGCTGGGAACCGGGAAGGTGGGGCTCAGAGAACCTCCTTTGCTGCACTTGTCTTGACAGCAGTTCTAAGAGACAGACCGCAGGGTGACGCTACACCGGTTTCACAGAGCTCAGAGCTGGGGTGGTGACTTGGGCCCTAGCTGACCTCAGGCTGCCTTTCCCATCACCTCACCGCCCTTCTCATCCTCAGGACCGTCCTCAACCTGGATTCTCTTTGTTGGTCCCCATGATCGAGGGCAGAGGCTTGGCTGGGCCACAGCAAGCCCTGGCCATCCACCAGCATCACCAGTAGGCTTGAGAGCCTGAGATGGACTCCCCAGTCGGGGCCAGAATCCAGCCCCCCGGGATGACGGGGGACTCTGGTGTGCTGTGGAGTCTTGGGATGGGGTGTCACTATGGTGAATGTGAACTCACTGACACACACATGTACACACGCGTGCACACACACATGCAATCTTTTTGGCCTTGGAAGCAGCTAGTCTCTAGCTGCTAGAAGTCAGGATCAGCACCAAAGTAAACACAGAAATCAAACTTCTCTCAAAAGGACTGGCAGCCCGTTCCTGCAGGGCCGAGAAATCCTCCCATCTTGTGGGCTGTGAAAGAGGCCGAGTCCATGACAAAGTAACCACAGCCTCCTTCTTGCCGCCCGGTTTTCACCCTCCTCTGTGTCCCCAGGAGAAGCCTCAGCCTTGGTAGGTTCATTTTACAGATCTGGAGACTGAGGTCTGGGAGGGGGCAGGAACTCGTCAAGGTCACATGGCCTGGAAGGGAGTCAAACCCAGGCCTGTCTGAGGCCAAGCCCACGGATTCCAGCCACCTCCCCATAGACTTCTGCAAAATAATCTCGGGCTCTTTTTTCCTTTTCTTTCCCTTAATTGCTCCTCTCTCTCTGTTTATCTCTCTCCATTTTTTTTCACTCCCTCATTTAATCCTCCACTTGCCCTCCCCCTGTCTCTTTCTTTCTTCTCTCTCTCCTTGGCTCCCTCGTCTCTCTCTCTGTCTTACTTTCTCCATTTCTCCACTTCCTTTCCCATCCCACTCTCGCTCCATCCTCCTCAATTCTCTCCCTGTCCTCCCTTTTTCTCCCAAGACCCCCGTTTCCTCTCCCCTGCACCCCCTCCCCATACTCACCTTCAGAGGGTACCCCACCCCCACCCCCAGCAGCATCAGCACCGCTCTGCCCAATCCCCCAGCCCGAGCTCCACGGAGGGGCCTGGACCAGCCAGGAAGCTTCCCCGCTCCACCCCTCCCTCCCCCAGGACCACCAGGCCACAGCCCGGGCTGTTCCGTAGCCACAAAGGAGCCACCACCCCGAGTGAAAGAGCAGGTACCTGATGGAAGCGGGGCTGGGGCTGCGGGGACATGAGTCCTGATTAAAGAATGTGCTTCCCCCGGCGGCCTGGTTTGCATTACCTCCGGCCGGGCCGGCTCCAGCCTGACAGCTGGACACACTTTTCCAGGGTGCAGGGAAGGGAGTTGGACCGTCTGTGTGCACACATGCGTGGGCTCCGTCCTGGACAGCCCCGTAATGGCTTTCGCATGGAGGAGGAAACAACCTTCTCCAACCTCAAGCAGCGATTTTCCTGTCAAGAGATTTTGGATTCCAAAAAAAAAGAGAAAAAGAAAAAAATTATAATCACAAAGAAAAGGGCTTTGCAGTTTGCACAAAAGGGCCAGGCCCTGTGAAGTCAGATTCTGAAATGGAACCAGAATCTGGAGACAATAGGGCAGGGACAAAGAAGGGGAGAGGGGCCAGAGCATCTATCCAGGCGGTGGCCGGGCCTGAGCGGACACTCTCGGCCCAAGAAGGACGGAGTGGAAAAGTGTGCCCATCCCTTCAGCACCACCCCGCCCCACCATCACCCCCTTCTATTTGTCCACCTCCTCCCCAGGTAGGAGGGCCCAAGGGCGTGAACCCAGATTCCAGCATTTGTTCCTGCTTTGAATCCCAGCTCCTTCACTGACAGCTGTGCTGAACCCACCGAGTCCCAGCTTCCTGCTCTGTGAAGTGGACCCGTGTGCCTCCTTCCAGGGGCTGCTGAGAGAATTCGCTTGGGCTGAGACACACACCCGGCTCAGGTGGTGGCCTGAACATCTCCCAGCTGGAGTGAGCTCTTCCTCCTAGGAGGAAAGCACTGGGCTAGAAAGTAGCAAACCCAGGATCCGCCCTGACTCTGGCTCTCATCTCCCCCCAGGCCTTAGTTTGCCCATCTATAAAACAGGCAGGCAGGATCCTGAGCCCTTTCACATCCTCCTAGTTTCCTGACCTGCCCTAGAGCCTGGCCTGCAGAGGGGCTCACAGGACACCTCCCTGCAGTTCCTCCCTGTTTCATGGCCTTTGCTCATGCAGCTCCCCCTGGCTGGAAGGCCCTTCCCCTCACCCACAGGCCCTAGGGGAGGTGACTCCTGCTAGGGGAAGTCCTCTCTGAACCTCAGTGGACCGGGGGCCTCAGATTTCATGAGCGTAACCTTAAACAATCACTTTATGACAATTATTTCTATGAAGAAATAGAAATTTCCCCTGCCGGTGCCCACAGTACTCAGCAACACAGTGGCATGTCTAATTATAAGGAATTGAATATGTACAAAGCACCAATTATGTGCCGGGCATTTTGGCCACAATAGCAAATGGATAGGTGGTTGGATGGATGGATGGGTTGTTGGATGGATGGATGGATGGATGGATGGATGGATGGGTGGATGGATGGGTGGTTGGATGGATGGATGGGTTGTTGGATGGATGGATAGATGGATGGGTGGATGGATGGATGGGTGAATGGATGGATGGATGGATGGTAAGAAATGAAAACATATGCTTACGAGGCACTTGTGCCAAGCCCTCTACATGAATCATCTTATTCGATTCTCACATCAACCGTTATCCCCATTCTACAGATGAGGAAGCCCAGAGAGGTTAAGTAACTTGCCCAAGGCCACACGGCCAGTGTGGTGGAGACAGGATTCAGTCCCTGGCAGTCTGGCTCCAGACCACATGGGCTCAGTCACTCAGCTAGACTGGGGCCAATTTGAAGAGATCATGAGGGTTCTCCGTAGACATGTCTGCCCCACCCCCACTGGACTGTGGGTCCCTGGGAGCAGGCATGGGGCTGGCTCATCCCTAAGGAGCAGCCTGGATGCAGAACAGAGAAGCAGGGCGAGGCCAGCCTGGGAAGTGGCCCAGATCCCAGGTAGGGTGGTTTGGGCCATTTTACAGCTGTGAGGAGTTGTGGAATCAGACCTGGCTTTGAATCCCTCCCTCTCTCCCACCCTACCCACACAAAGGGACCGATTACCAGCTGTATGACCTTGGGCAGGACACCTAATTCCTCTGAGCCTTGGTGTGCTCATCTGGGCAATGGGAAGGATAAAATCTGCTCCGCAAATTAATACCCTCCTTGCAAACATGCACCCACCCAGCTCAGGGCTCGGCACGCCCAGGGGCTCCACCCCAGGCAATGTTTCAGGGGCAGCAGAGCCTCTGCCGGGGAAGAACTCACGCCTCCCGGGCCCAGCTGGCTTCTGGCCTTGGTCCAGCCTGGCCGCAGCCGCCAGTCCTCCGGGCTTAATATCCTTGGCGGCAAGGCTGGAATAAGCTGCCTTTCAAGAGGGGAACTTTATTTATACGCTGATGCCAGTCGCGCTCCTGTTATTAGAAATTTCATCGGCTCCTCTGATTTAGGGCTCGCCACGAGCTGCCAATCGCAGCGCCTCCAGGCCCGGCCCTGTGGCTTGGCCAGCCTCGCTCAGCTCACAGCAGCAGAAACGAGCACTATTTAATTTCCCGCCAGCGGGCAGTGAAAGCCGGGGCTCCCCCTCCTGCTGGACATATTTATTTAATCCTTTTTGGAAAGAGTGTCTGGGGAGGGATCTGACGGGCGGCTCTGGGGACCCTCCTAATCCCCCTGCCTTGCAGGTGGGGCCCGGGGAGCACTGAGGGGAGGGCTCTCTTGGGAGGATTCTAGGGGTACCCCAAGCTGGGGGCCCAGAGCAATCTGCCACCCCCTGACCCCCAAGCGTCTTTGTGTGGGAGGCGTCAGCCACAGACCCTGCGATAAGCACTCCAGGGCCAGTTTATCTGGGAGCAGGTCCCCAGAAGCACCCGCAGAAGCCAGCAGCCAATTCAGGCGGCATAAATGAGCAGGTTTCCGCTGTGGGCACCTGGGGCTCAGGTATGCCGGGGCCTCTGGGAAACTGCGTAGAACATGCATCTCAGGGTCATCTCCCCAAGGGGCCAGGAAGGTGGGGGATTTGTACCCCAGCACCCATCTGCCTTCAGGTGAGGGCTGCTTCCCCCAGGGGAGGGGCGGTCCTTCCCCTATACTTTGCGCCTGCAGCCATCCCTTCAGCTTTCAGGAGGTGATATGGCCGGGCACCGACCTCATGAATCTGTTCATCCTCCTTGTCACCTGTCAACTCCTCCTCTTTCTTCAATGGATATCTCCTCCAGGAAGCCCTCCCTGACCAGCCCAAGAAAGAGACTGTGACGTTGTCATTAGATAGTTCTTTCCTAACCTGTATCATGAGCCTGGATCAGCCATGTGTTTGTCTGTTTGTGGGTTTATTGTCCATCAACCCCAACTGGACTGGAAGCCTCCTGAAGCAGGGAGTTGCGTCTAACTTAATCTCCAATATAACCCTTGCACAAAGTAGGTGCACAACAAATGCTTTTAGAATGGATAGGGGATGCCTGACTCGTGCAATGCTCCAGGCACGAGGTCATTTACCCCAGCACTGGGCACCAGGCTCGGCTTTTTACATGTGACGACAGATTCTTTAACCCTCAGGCCAAGCTTCCTGGAAGGTATTGGCATGCCCATTTGACAGATGGAAAGATGAATGCACAGAGAAGACACTGCATCAAACTCAGCAGTAGATTTGCATAATGCCCACATCTTGCTTCTTCTTCCCTGCAGCCCCAACGAACAGGTAGAAAAGTCTTCTGGACCTCATTTCACAACTGTGAGAGCTGAGGCTCTCTGGGGTGGGGGTGGGGGAGGGCAGATGGGGCCTTCTCTCATGGAGCCTATAGTATCAAGTGCTGGAGGATATCAGTGGAGAAAAGTATCCAAAAGAAGTAAAGCAATCAGGGGATGCTCCCTGGAAGAGGTGACTTTTTTTTCTCTCTTATAAACAGTCAAACAAGAAAGAAAGGTAGCCCCTTGAAGTTTGGGAAAGCAGGAAATTAAAAATATTTGATGACCCATTACTCCTGGCAACATGGCACTTAGAAACTTTTATGCACAAAATACTTCCAACTCAGAATTTTTAAAATATGTAATGTAACATATAATACAAAGTTTTATATGTAATAATTTTTAATATGTAATGATTCCAAATTGCCTAAGCTGGGAGATTAAATATAGAAAAGTTTAAAATAAAGGGGAAAGAGAACACAAGAAAGAATTTGTAACTATATGAGGTAGTGGATATGTTAACTAAATTTATGGTGGTAATCATTTTGCAGTATATACATACATCAAATCATTACATTGTACGCCTTAAACTTACACAGTTATATGTCAATTACATCTCAATAAAGCTGAAAAAAAATAAAATAATAAGTAAAACCAAAATAAATAAAAGGAGAAGAGAGAAAATCCAAGGCAAAGAGGCAAAGTGGACTGGAGCACAGGTGGGGAGAGGCATAACTGTGAGCTACTGATTCAGCACAGGGGATATGTCGGAGCCTTTATCATGGGACACGGTGGCAGCACTGGCCCGGGAGTCTTAATTGTCTGTGAGTTCTAATAGGTGTAATATTCTCGCATGTTACATGTGCATTAATTAAGTCACACTGCATTTAGCTCCAAATCATGCAGAAGCCTTGGGTGGTGTTTGCACAGGCATAAATATCCTCTCAGTTACCAAGTGGCTGGCATGCTTTTCTCTGTGTCCACTGAGGTCAGAGAAGGCATCCTGGGGAAAGTGGGGAGTAGTGGAGTCAGCAGGGAGGGTGGGGGGCAAGGAAAGCCTGTCCATCCCCCAGGATGGGGGGAAAGAGGAACTGAAGATAAGCTGCTTATACAGTATAGCTAGTAGGCTCTGAAGTCAGTCCGATGCAGGTTTGAACCCAGCATTGTCACTGACTTGCTGTGTGACCTTGAGCAAGTGGCTTGGCTTCTCTGAGCCTCAGTTTCCTTATCCAGAAAACAGGATCATGATAGGACCCCCAATGGAGTGGTTGTGAGTGGTCGAAGGGGTGACACATGGGAAGTGTTTAGCACAAACTGCTCCACGATATGTGGGGGTGATTCTAGCCTCCTTTTGTGATTAGATCTGGGAGTCTCTAAATTGAGGTCTGACCCCCGGTGAATCTTCGGGGTTCAGGATGCACCACGCAGAGCTGAGACTGTAGGAAGCAAGAACGGCACCCTGCTCAGTGCAGTTCGGAGCTCTCCACGTGGGAGGGAAGCAAATAACAGCAGCAGCTAACCAGGAGAGGCAGCAGCAGCTAACCAGGAGAGGCAGCTCGGGGTGGGAAGGGGGTAGAATTGTCCGAGGATGAGGGTACAGATATGCCATCTCATCCTCCTTCTGTCTCCTACAGGATATGATTTTGGCTTCGTCCCTCTCCTGATCTGAGCTGCAGTCATCAAAATGGGGCGATAGGGCTTCCCTGGTGGCGCGGTGGTTGAGAGTCCACCTGCCGATGCAGGGGACACGGGTTCGTGCCCCGGTCCAGGAAGATCCCACATGCCGCAGAGCGGCTGGGCCCGTGAGCCATGGCCGCTGAGCCTGCGCGTCCGGAGCCTGTGCTCCACAACGGGAGAGGCCACAACAGTGAGAGGCCGCGTACCAAAAAAAAAAAAAAAAAAAAATGGGGCGATAGTTTCAAACCACCCTGAGATGAGTTGATGGCAGGAAACCTTACTGGAATAAGAAGGATGTTGCCATTGACAACGAGACAGGGGAATCTAGAGGGCAAGGGGAGGTCGCAGGCGTCCTCCCTGTCCCCACAGAGCCATGCTGTGCAAGGAGAGTCAGCCTCACTTGAAGCTCAGTGGGTCCCCCCAGCACTGTCAGGCCTCTTGCCTTCCTCCTCTTCTGCAGATGGGGAAACTGAGGCCCCAGGAAGGGAAGTGACTTGCTCAAGGGCTCCTTGCCATTGGGTGGCAGCCTAGAGCCCAGAACCTTGACTCCTGGCCCTGGACCCTCCCCTCCATCCCCCTCCAAATCCGCAGCAGCCCACCCCACCTCGGGTGACCAGAGCCACGGGTTGTTTTTCTGTTTTATACACACGCGTCTCCGTGTTTTCGCTTTTTCTTTTAAAAAGGGCTCCGGATTCAGGAAAACCAACACAACGTGCATAATTTGGCAATGATTCCTTGCGTTCATCCTCACGGCCACGCCTGCATACAGATATTGGAATTTGCATAAAACAATCTTGCTACCAGTCCCACTGCTTCCCGGGAAGAAGCCTCCTAGGCGGGGGAGGGGAGGTTTAGGTCGGGCCCTCCTATCCCCGCTCTGTCCTTCGCCACAAAGAGAAATTAGGGGAGGGGGCAGGAGCTCAGTCCTTGGTACCCACACCCGGGGGAGACAGAGAAAGGTGGTACATGGTGGGGCCTCAGGGAGCAGGAAAATCACCCCGTGGCAGCCTGGAACCCTCCCGATTAGTATTCAGCAAGCATCTCGCTCAGAAAGGATTAATGGAGTCTGATGCCTAATATCCTGGAGAACAATTAATTTGCCCACAGTTTTGTCATGGTTGAAAGTCAAGTGCTGGAACAGATCGATGCTTGCGCGGCGAGCTGGAGCCCAGGAACCTTCAGCAGGAGTGGAATTTTAATTTTCCCATCCTGGGCACCCCCTCCCCATCGCCAGCACACCCACTTTCTAATAGTTCTAAAAGCCACTTTCTCCGTGTACAGTGCGTGTCATCTTCAGGGCAAAAGTCCACTGGAAGTCTTCGAAGGCAAAATCCTCCCCGATTTCCATTATGGGATTAAAGTCAACTGACCTTCCTTGGGCTTCTGACCTGTTTTATTCCAACTGTCCTCTCCAGCTCCCCAGCCCCACCCCCTCCCCTGGCAGGGCCCCTGATGTCTCAACACTGTCACCAGGACACTTGTTCTGAAAGATGCCGGAGTGACATGGGACATGGTGGGGTGTGGTGGGGAGTTGCTTATTTATTTGCTTGCCAGGGTTTTACTATTTGTTTATTCCAAGATGTTGGCTTGGAGAGGAAATTGCAGGCGTGGTGGTGGGCTTGGGAACACGGAAAATTGATAGCTGGGAAGGAACGTGGGCTTTGTTTAAAAATCGCTCGCAGCCCGGCTGGATGGACGAGGCGACTGTGGCAATTTGATCCAGGCCAGCGGCTTGGGGGTCCAGGTTGGGGGCTCCGTGGGGGGACAGGGTGCCAGAGGGGAGCTTACTGGCCATCTCATCTGACCCGGTCACCTTCCAGTTGGGGAGACTGAGGCCCAGAGAGGCCAGACTTGTCCAAATTCACACCACAAGGCAGAGGACCAGAACCGACACCAGGTGAGCATTGAATGCTTCCCGAGACTGCACCTGAAACCCTAAACCCAGCTCCTCTAAGTGTGACCCGGGGCCAGCAGCAGCGGGCTCCCCTAAAGTTTGTTAGAAATGCAGACTCTCAGGCCAGCTTTGTGGGTATCAGACCTGCGTTGGCTCGTGTGTTTAACTTCATGCTCTGAGATCGACGTCTTGAAATCCTTTTAACCAATTGTTGAACAAGGATCCTGCATTGTCATTTTACACTGGGTCCTGCAAATCAGATAGCCAGGTCTGCCGAATCAGAATCTGAATTTTAACCTGCTCTCCAAGTGATTCCTGGGCACAGTGAAGTTTGATTGAGGCTTATTTAAAATCCCAGACACCAGCCCACAATTTGGAGGACTGACCAATGAACGCCATCACCTAAAAATCACAACAGAGTCAACGGATGCCACCCACCATCTCTCTCCCAGGAGGAGAGAGCCAGCCTCAGCGGGCAGGTTTTCCTATCAGGCTGCATTTCCGCTTACTCAGCATGGACCTTGTGCCAAGGTCCCTGCTTCACATACCCCTGAAGCAGGCACTATTCGTGAACCCATTTTACAGGTGCAGACACTGGGGCACAGGGAGGGGAAAGAAATGCCTTCCTCAGGGCTGCAGTCTGGGGGAGTCTGGGGAAGGCTGAGTAAAGGGCCAGTTGACCTCCTGCACTGGGGTTCAGGCCTCTCGAGCTGGACAAGTTGTGGCAGACAGATAATCCCGATGGTCTGACCCCTCTTTACACATGAGGTGACTGAGGCCCAGAGAGGGTGAGTGACCTACCCTGGTCACACAGCCAGCCAGCTGGGACCTCCTGCTTGGCCCAAGGAAGCCAGCCCCAGGGTGACCTCCACATGCGTGGGTGTTGGGGGACTGAAGAGCGGGGGTCCCTGGGATCTCCCCAGCCCTGGGAGAAGGATCCAGAAGTTTCCTGCAAACCCGCACCCCTGCACAAGTGCGTTCCCAGCCCACTCCCGACCTCGGGCTGAACCCGAGGCTCAGAGAGCACCCCTCCCAGCCCCATGAGGTCAGCCAAGGAGGCCCTCAGCGTCCAGGGCCACAGCTGGGGCCTGCTCCGTGGACACCAAACATCTGGCTGCCGGCTTCCAGAACCACAGACAGACCACGGGGAGAGAGGCCCCTTGAGAACGCCTCCGTCCGATCTCCCCCAGGAGGCCCCAAGCCTGGATCTGCCCACACACGCAAGAAGCAAAATTGGAACGAACGCAGGGAGAAGCACGAGCCTGCTTCTCTGCGAGGTTGGGTGGGCTGCCTCAGTTCCCTCATCTGCAGTCTGGGGACAAGAAGACTCCACTCACAGACTGCGATGGCACTGATACTGCCAGGCTCAGGGTAAGTGCTCAGTAAGTGGTCACTGCCAATATCGTTTTTATTTTTATTTACTTTTGGCTGCGTTGGGTCTTTGTTGCTGTGCGCGGGCTTTCTCTAGTTGCGGCGAGCGGGGGCTACTCTTCGTTGCGGTGCACGGGTTTCTCATTGCGGTGGCTCCTCCTGTAGGGGAGCTCGGGCTCCAGGCGCGCAGGCTTCAGTAGTTGTGGTTCGCGGGGTCTAGAGCGCAGGCTTAGTAGTTGTGGCGCACGAGCTTCTTTGCTCCGCGGCACGTGGGAACGTCCCAGACCAGGGCTTGAACCCGTGTCCCCTGCACTGGCAGGCGGACTCCCAACCACTGTGCCACCAAGGAAGCCCAATATCATTATTTTTAACTAGAAATACAGTCATCCCTAGGTATCCGTGGGGCACTGATTCCAGGAACCCTGGCAGGTACCAGAATCTCCAGGTGCTCAAGACCCTTATATATACCCTCCCGAATCATCATCTCTAGACCACTTATGATCCCTAATACCACTGTACATGCTGTGAAAATCACTGCAAAGACGAGGTAAATGCTATGCAAATAGTTGTCTGCACATGGCAAATTCAAGTTTTGCTTTTTGGAACTGTCTGGAATTTCTTTTTCCCCAAATACTTAGGATCCAAGGTGGGTTGAATCCACAGATGTGGAACTCGTGAATACAGAGGGCTGACTGTATTCACCCCACTGTGCACACTCTGAGCTCCACTTTTAACACAGAGAGTTCAAGGTCCAGGAGTTCATTGGAGATCAAACCACTAGGAGAGAGGCAGCACATGTGGAAAATGAAAATACAAGGGCCTGGGCTCAGCCGGGCATGAGTTCAGATTCAGTCCCCACTTCTTGAAATCTTGTGTCCTCAGGCAAATTACTCATGGGGCTGAGCCTCTGCTTTCACATCTGTAAAATGGGAACAGCACCAGAATCACAAGGCTGCCTGATGATCACACGAGGCACTGACTGTCGGAGTACATGATCAAGGTCTTCGTCATCACTAGGTTTTTCGCATCACCGTTGTTTCATTTAAATGCCAGGCCCTAGGCGGACCGCTGGTCCTCCTAGGACCTGATATGATGGTGTCTCCGAGCTGGTTCTTGTCCTCAGGTAAGGCCCTTCCGATTTAGCCTGGACTCAGTTTTGTCCGCTGCACGATGGGGAGAATGCTTTGGCCGAGGTCAAGGGCCCCGGCCCCAGCATGCCCTCCTTGGAAATGGCAGGGGAGCCAGAGGCGGCCTCCCATCAAGGGCCACATTCCCTGAGGAAGGTCGGAGACAGGGCTGGGCGTGGCGGAGGATGCCGGAGACACCATCCATCTTCCGGGCCTGCTCCACGTGCTGGCACGGTTATTAGCGCCGTGAAGATCCGATAATGTTGCTCATCCGTCTGGGAGCCGCATCACATCCCAGCTGTCTCCTGCATCCCAGGAAGGCAAGAATTAGACACGAGGCCTTTCGTTATGGCCCTGGGGATGGCGTGTTCCCACTGAGGTTAGCCCGAAAGAACACGGGGGGCGGAGCGTGGGTTCAGATCCTGACGTTGCCTCCTCCTTGCTGCGTGGCCTCCCCTCTCCCGGTCTCAGTTTCCTCATCCGTAAAGCGAGGGTCACACTCAGGATTGGTGGGTGCAGTAGCTCGGATCATGCTGGGCACACACAAGTGCTCAGGAAACAGGAGGTGTTGGCCTTACTACGGAATCAGCAGCCGCGTGAACCACTGCTTCAGTCTCCAAACCCTTGACAACACTCTATTTATCCACGGTAAGTGGATTTAGGAGTCATTCAAAGACTCAGCGGTGTTTGGGGGAGCCCCAGGCTGAGCAGCTCGGGGCCAAGGGGAGAAATGGCAAGAGTTTGGTCTCCAGACCTGGCCAGGCCCAGGTTCACATCCCAGCCCTGGCCCTCCCAGCTATGTGACCTCAACTGACCTCTCTGAGTCTCTTTCCCCATCTGTGAAATGCACAGAGCAACCCTACCTCAGAAAGGTTGCAGAACATTCTTGCATTAACTTAATGGGAGAACCATGCCGGTATACAGTAGGAGCTGGATAAATGCTCTCTTTCAGCACTTCGTGCTCGAGTCACGTATTCTATCTTTATTAAAGCAACTTACCATGTTTTACTTGATAGGGAAAGGTGCTTTACTCACAGATATCCAGTTTTAACTGGACCTATTTCACAGGTGTTTCAGAGGGTACCAAAGTTGGGGGGAAAGCAGACGGGGACTCAGGAGTTCCAGTCTGGGGAGCCCAGTCCTACCATGAATCTGTTCAGTGAACTTGAGCAGGGTGCATCTGCCCCCTGAGCTTTCCGGGTTTGTGAATTGAGGAGGTAAAGATGGTTAACCATGATCACATCTATGGGAGAGGAAAGTCCTTTGACCGCACCCCCCCAACCTTCACTGTGGTTCGTAGGCATTCAGGAATGGCCAGCCACTGGGAATCCTCAGATGAATGACATCGAGGGGTTTGGGGGTGCCTTTTGCAGCCCCCTTGAAGCCAGCATAAATAAGACAGTGTCAGAATTTGCTAGAACCGAGGATGGCTGTTACCCTGCACAAGTTCCCCTGGGCTGGTCCCACTGTTCCCTAACTCTTGGCTCCACTGTGGTAAGGACCCACCCCTTCAGTCCTTCAAGGGGGCAGCGAGGACTTCCAAAGCCATTTTTTGAGTTAGATGCCCCCCCCAGGTCCTTTCTGAGGACATCTATGAGACATGGTTCTGGGGTGGAGCTTGCCATGCAGAAGCCCCCTGTCATGGAGGCTCAGAAATACAGAGCAAGGGGCAGCTCACTCCTTGAAGGATGGCATGGCCACCCAGGCATGGGAGGGGATGAAGGAGTCTGAAACTAGCCCAGGTGTCTGACCGGATCCAGACGAATGCCATTCCAGAAAGATCAGGTACTCTGGATTGTCTGTCCAGACCTGGAAAAGCAAATAAGGTTTATCTCACATGCCCTTTTTGGTAATCGATTGATTATGGCTGCCAGGAACACTGAACTGAGCTACTTTTTGAAGTAGGATGTCCAAACCCTCTGGTCTTCCCATGACTGTCCCAGTTTACACCTGTTGTTCAGAAATAATTTTTAATCATGTCCCCTTTTACTCTCTAAAGTGTCATGGTTTGCATAGTAAATCATGTGATCGCCCTGTTTCAAGGCCATGCCCAGCTCAGTGTAAATAGTTCTGTGATCAGTTAGCAATGTCTGCAAGGAGCATAGAATAGAGAACAAGGGCATCAATGTCATGTACTCAGAGCCCACTCTGGGAAACATTCACACAGGTACATGTCTTCAGAGGTAGACACAAACCTGATTTCATATTTCTAGAAGAGAGCCCTGGAGATGATGGATGGATGGATGGATGAATGAGTGGATGGGTAGGTGGGTGGATGTATAGGTTGGTAGTTAGAGAGATGAATAGATGGATGTGCCAATGAGATGAGTAGATGGACGGATAGTGGATAGAAAGATAGGTGAGTGGATGAATGGGTGGATGGATAGTCAGGAGGGTGGATAGATGCATAGTTGGATGGCTAAATGATGGGTGCATGAAAAAAATAAATAGATGAATGAGTGAATGCTTAGAATGGACATCAAAGGAACAGCTAAGTGAATGAATAAAAACTCCAGCGATTTTCTAGTGAGAGAGAAGTCTTTCATCTGCTCTCCAAACCAACCTAAACAATGTCTCTGGAGCCCTAGCACCTCTCTGGGACATTCCACGGATGGCCGAAGTATGAATAAGCCTGGTTTTCCACCTGCATTTTACATGTTCCCATCCCCCATCCCACTGCCCAACAGGACAGGAAGCCCTTGTCATATTCCTTGCGCCTGAGGACCTGACATAGCCACTTAAAATCCAGTGGCCTGGGATAGAGAACCATCTAGAAAGGATTCTCCCAAGCACCTCTGAGGCAAAATGGGGTGTTCTACAGAACCTGAATCTGGGAGCCCCCTTGGGAAACAGGCTTCCAACACAAGCAGGCTGACCCTGGGTTCTGGGATGCAAACCACCAGCCCAAAAAATTTTCACCGGAGTCTGATCAATGATGTCCTGGTATAGCTGCTCATGCAACCACTGGCTTATTCATTCAATCAACTGTTTGTCCATCTGTCCATCTACTCATTTGTCTGATGCTTATTTGGTGCTTGCTACGTGCCGGGTACTGTGCTTGGTGCTGGGTACCAGAGAAATCCTGTTTGGAGCGCCAAGGTGCCAAGTCATCAGGGTCTCATAGCCCAACTTGCCAATTATACAAAGTGGTAAAGGGAGGCACAGAGAGAGGAAGAGAGCGGGGTCTCTGGTTCTCCCATCCCCCCACCTCCCGCGTCCCTCTGCCTCCAGCCTAGCAGTGGGTGCAGCCCAGCTCGCTCGCTGATCAGGCCACGAACTTGGCCACTTGCCTTTAGCATTCACTTGCCTTTAGCATTTAGCACATTTCAACCCAGTTCACACCAAGGTGTGAACGACTGAATACTCCCACCGGGTAGTCTATTGAAAATGAAAGCTGCTGAACCCCAGGGTCTCTCTGAGACCTCTGGGATTGCAGACGGAGAAACCTAATTAAGGAAGAATTTGAGACAAGATCTCAGTGGGGGAGGCATGATGGAGGGGGTCTGGGGGTTCTGGAAAGCCCATTTGCATAACAGTCTGGCTTGGGAGGGAGAGAAAGCATCATGGAGTCAGGAGTCTACTGTCCTGTGTTGGGCGCAGACGTCTCAGCTCATGCTCCTGTGCACAGCACTCAACAGTTTGCATGGCATGGCTGGGCAGACACATCCCATCCTGCAGTTGAGGGGACTGTCCCAAAGGCAAAGTCAGCGGTGCCCTCTTTCTCTTGCCGCTGATGACGCACATGTGAGACCCCTTCCTCCCAGAAATGCACTCTGAGGTCCAGAGTCAGGAAGAGAGGAAGAGGAAGAAAAGAAGGAAGGAGGGAGGGAGGGAAGGAGGGAGGAAGGAAGGAAGGATGGAAGGAAGGATGGAAGGAAGGAAGGAAATAAGGAAGGAAGGAGGAAGGAAGAGCTCTGAGCGCCCACTGTGCGTAGGGTTCCGTGCTAGCCGCCACCACGGACACGACCTTCTTTACTCCTCATGACAGCTCTCAGGAGTTTTGACCACGAGGCTGTGAGGACACCAGAGTCTCTTGGTCCAGGTATCACGGTGAGTCAGTGGTGATCAGTCCAGGCCAGCGCACCCTCATCTCCCACCCAGACAACCTCAGCAGCATCGTCTCTGCTCTCCCTGCATCATCTCCCCACAGCCACCCACCATGGGCATCCACTCTCCACGCAAGCCATGATGATGTCTCTGATGTCCTCATCCCCAGCCTTCCAGTGAGACCCACAGTGCCCACAGGGTCTGGGTCCTGCCCCCTCCTGTCCTGGGTACTGCTTCTCTTCCCCTCATTCTCCTGCATCAGTCACGTGGCTTCAGTCCTCCAAGGCACCATGCTCCATCCTGCTTCTGGGTGTTTGCACGTGCTGTTCCGCCTTCCTGGAATGCTCTTTCCTCCTCATCCCCCCACCCCCACCCTGGTGATTATGTAACTGCTTCTCAGCTGTCAGATTTCTCATATGTCACTTCTTCCAGGAAGCCCACCGTCATCCAAGTGTGGGAGCTGTCCATGGTGCGCAATGCCACACCCTCTTGACCCACTGATTTCAGCACATCAAGAGTGGACACTACCCTGCTTCCCTGCCTCAGGGTTTTCTCGAAGCTGAGACACAGTCTACGCTGTTTCTCAGAAGGTCCCCACTGGTGTTGCACCCCTGTTGCCCACAGTGGTACCCAGATGAGTAATATACCCTTCACTGGAATTTTTTCCTCCTCTGTCTCACCCTGTGTTCCCTCACTCCTGCTTCCTGCAATCACCTCCAAATACATCTCCTTGTCCCTAAATCTGTGTCTTCAGTCCTGCTTTCATGGGGACCAAGTTAAGACATTTGATGAGCAGCTTTTTCTCCCTGGCCATACTTGCTGGTTCCTTGAAGGCAGAGCCTGGACACTTTGGGGTCATTATAGCATCCCATGCCTAGCACCTGGCCAAAAAATGACCTTGGAGGGAAGAAAGGGAGAGAGAGGGAGAGGGAAGGGGGAAGAAAGGGAGGGACAGAGGGAGAGAGGAAGGGAGGCAGAGAAGGATACAGTTCTTGAACCTGGGTGTGTCTTGCCTCATATCCCAGACATGCTGCGTCATCCCCAGATACAGCCAGTGTAGATAAAAGAAGGCCCTGGGTGGGCGCCCTCCCTCGTTCTTGCCTAGTCATCATTCAGGACAAGTCTAGTTCCCACTTCCCTCGCTCACTACCCTCCCGCACACACGTGCAATGAATTGTATCTTTGGGTGACGGGAGTCCTACCTGGGTATTAAAAAAAAAGGCCCGTGATAGAAAACTCTACTAGCCATTTTTTTCCCTTTTTGTCCCCATGAGCAGGTGCACAATGTAATGTCCCTGATTTTCAAGATCTGATTAAACTGTCATAGGTGCAACACAGTCGCAATAACTCCTCCGCCTCGGTGAGGCCCAAATTATTTTGGACCTGTGCACACCCCAAGACGCTGTAGAGAAGGCTCTGTCAGCGTTTCTATTACTGGGCCCTGTTTGGGGAATTTGTTTATTTAAATTGGATGCATTGGGTGCGCCAGGGAGCGATGGATGGCCTTCGCAGCGTGGGTGGCCACTGGGGAGGAAAATGTCGCCTTCCTGCTGCCACCTGTTGACGTCATGTGTCTCGAGTTGAGCGGGACATGGCCCGGTGACTGATGGCAGATTTAGTGGGCAGAGCGGTGACAGGAACCTGGAGGAAGAGGGAGTCACAGGAAGTATGACGGGGAAAACGGGGTGTGGGAAACGGCACATCCATGCTGGGGCTGATTTTGGAGGGAAATCACAGTGAGGCACTGAAAGGCAGTGGGGTAAGGAACCGACAGACTTTAAAAAGGTACCGTGTATCGATGACTCCCTGCCATCCATTCGGGTCATGATACATGTAAACTTGAACTGCGTCTCACCAGCGCCTTCCCTTCTAAACTGTTGACCATGGATGGCCTTTGAGAACGGTGTGATCAGGCCTTGCCTCTGACACACTGCCATCTCACTCACTCTGCTCCAGCCACATTGTCACTCAAGTCCTTGAATATGTCAAGCTTTTGCACCACAGGGCCTTTGCACAGGCCAAACCATCTGCCTGAAATGCCCTCCTCCAGCTGGCTCCCTCTCACCCTTCCAGCCTCAGTGTAAATCACTCCTGTGATGACCATCCTTGACCAACCGTCCAAGGCTCCATTCCCACTGCCCGCCTCGGCATGATCTCTTTAGAGCATCCTGTCTTTTGCCAACAGAGCATTTATCACCCTGAGTAATTATGTCCTTGAGTGTTTGTTTACTTGTTTACTCTCTGGAGAGGGCACATGTTGTTTTTTTCTTCCCACCCTCCCTTCTTTGAAGAAATCTCTCCAAAGAGATTTGGAGTCTCTTGTTGTGTGTGCCTCCAGCCTGGCTGCAGTCAATGTGCTCACTGGCCCCAGAAATAGGGGTGTGACGCAAGCCTGGGCAATCACAACATCCCATCCCCCAACAAGAAGGCCTGGTCCAAGGAGTACACAGGGGACCACAAGGGCAATCAGTGACCGCAGAGCAGAGGCTATTTGGTGGTTTTAAAACATGGTGGCAAATTCGTTGACACTGCTTGCTCCCAAAAAAAGGTGGACTCTGGTTCTCCTCCCCTTGGATTTGGATGGCCTTTTGTGACTGCTGCAGTGAACAGAATATAGCGGAAGATGCTGCATGACCTCTAAGGCAAGGTTACAAAAGGTGACATAGCTTCCACCTGGCTCTCTCTCTCTCTCGGGACACTCATCCTTGGAACCCAGCCACCATGTTGTGAGGAAGCCCAAGCCACATGGAGAGGCCACATGTTTGATGTTCCAGCCCCACCTGAGCTCCCAGCCAAGAGCCAGCATGAACTGTCAGATGTGTGAGCAAAGGAGACTTCGGATGATTCCACCCCCCCGCCTTTGAGTCACTATAGGTTATGCCAAGTGGAGCAGAGACAAGCTTTCCCACTGAGCTCTGCCCAGATTGCAGATTTGTGAACAAAATAAATGACGTTGTTTTAACACTCGGTTTTGGGGTGGCTTGTTATGTAGCAATAGAAGAAGGGAACTGGGTGCTAAGCTGAGAGGATATGGTGTGAGGACTCTGGGCAACCAGGATTCAAACCCAGGCAGTGTGTTTTTTCTCAATGACACAGACTCTCTTTGAACAAAGGGTGTGTGGGCAGACCTCAGGGGTGAGGAGATAGGCCAGGCAGTGAGGAGAAGGAAAAGCATTTCTTATGACCTGAGCACTCCTTGCTGCATAGAAAGAGTGTAAAGAGAAATAATGGGGCCCTGGGAGGTGGGTGGGTGGGTAGGGAGGGTCAGAAAACTCCTACTCAACCCTCAAGACCCCAACTAAAATGTCCTTTCCCCTCTGACCTCACATAGGATATAGTAACTCTCGTGTCTTGTGATTACACTATAAAAATAACAAAAGCTAATATTTGTTGAATGCCTACTATGTGTCAGGGGCTGTTCTAAGAGTATTACACAATTTAAATAATTCTCATCCTCACACTGACTCATGAGGTGGGTATTATTGTGATCTCCACTTTGCAGGTGAGGAAATGAGACACAAAAAGATGAAATGACTTGCCCACGGTCACCCAATTAGTAAGTGGCACAGCCAGGATTTGAGCCCTAAGCAATCAGTCCTTGCTACCTTGCCAGGCAGTTGGTACCTGGGTGTGTTCCATGGGCCTCTGACTTCATGGAGAATGAGGCTGCTCTGACTTAACTCTGAGCCTCCCAACTCTCCTGCCACCAAAAGCCCTGAGTCTCCCCTCCCATCCCAGGGGTCCACCCTCACTCCTGGGGACTCTGGTCTCATTTGTCACACTTGCCCCTTCATCAGGCAGAGTTCTAGGGTGGAGGCATCCTGGAACATGGGCAGTTCTGACAGTCTAAGACTCTCCTCAGACCCAGCAGGGCACAGCAGGGACCCAGAGCATGGGAGAGAGTCCACACTGGGGTCTGCAGGATCCATCCCCTCGGCGTAGGGACGCAGAGAGGCCAGCGGCAGAGAAAGTTTCTTCCAGATGGGTGGGGAGGCTGACGCAGAGACAGGAGGGGAGAGGAGACAGAAACACGGAAGGCAAGATACCCAGGGACAGACATAGCATGGGGAGAGAGACAGAGATAGTGAGGAAGACAGAGACACAGGGGAAGAGAGAAGTGTTGAGGGAAAGAGAGAGAGACAGAGGCAGGGACAGAGAGGGAGAGATGCCGGTAGAAACCTGCAGATGGGAGAGAGAGGAGAGACAGAAATAAGGGAAAAAGGGCAGAAGAGGTGGGAGAGAGGGAATGGCATGGGAGGGATGGTTGGGGAGGGACACTATCCTGGGAACAAAGGACAGCAAGAGGGAGGCAGGGACACCAAGGCACAGAGACAAAGGAGGAAGACAAGGACACCCAGGGATGGAAAAACAGGGAGACGGAGACCCGAAACCGAGAGAGACCAGGGAGAAGCCAGTGTGACTCAGAGGCAGGCGAGGATCCACAGGTCGCCGGGCAAGAGGGGAGATGGCAAGAAGAGGCTGTGGGGTAGGGGCTTGCGGACACTCCATCCCTGCTGTCACCCTCACTGCTCCTTTCTGCACGAACACCCACTTGGTTAGTCAAACAAACCTGGGCGGAGTCTCAGCTGCATTTCTTCCCTGTGGCAACTGTTGCCATGTGGAGAGAGAGACACCCCCATGTAAATATCCCACATCCCCCTCCTCCCCTGGATCCTGCACTCGGCACCCTCAGTTGGAGGGGGGATGGAGGCCGGGAGGGGGTGCAGAACACCCGCCTCCCCCAGGTCTGGAAAAATAAGTGTGCCTCTGCCTCTTTCTTTTTTTTTTCTTCCCTTCCCCCCCCCATCATGGCCAACCCCATCACACGTCCCAGGCAATTTTTAATTTTTTTTAAAGAAAACAAGTCTTTCAAGACAGAGGTGACCCCGGCAGCGATAAGTGGGAAGGTTCACCTGGGAGAGTGTTATCAGCTCTCCATGGCTTCCCGGGCCTCAGATTTCTCATTTCGATGAGGAGCCCGGGGAAATTGGATGCAACCCAAGAGTTCCTCCCCTGATGAGCTTCTTGGAGCCAGGCCTGCAAGGGCAGCCCTGAGCCTCTCTCAGAGGCTGGGGGATGCGGGGAAGCGGGGTGGGCTGGAGGGGCCCTGGGGCTTGTGCGGAAGGGCTTTCTGGAGTGACTTTCTCTTCCGGCTCCCTCTCTCTCTATACCATTCTGCCTGGCCTGGCCTCCCTCTTCCCTGCTGTTTCAGCCAAGGGGACCTTCCTGGGTCAGTCACGACATGCCCACGAGGCCAGCTCGGGAGCCAGAACGATCCCCATGGTGGATGCAGAGGGGACGCCCCCAGCGCACCTCCTCTCTCCTTCTTTCAACAACTCATCTGGGTGTCGGCAAACCTGGGCTGTGAAGGGTCCGAGAGTAAATACTTTCAGCTTTGCCACCCACAGGGTCTCCATCACCACTCTCAACCCCGTCCTTGTAGCGGCCGTAGACAATACATCAATGAATGTGTGACTGTGTCCCTAAAAATCTTTATTTACAAAAGCAGGCAGCGGGCGGGATTTGGCCGCTGGACCACAGTCTGCCAACCCCTGATCTAAGCTAAAGCCTCGCTACTCAAAGTGCCGTCCCCGGACCTGCAACTTGGGCGTCCCCTTGTTAGAAATGCAGAAGCTCAGGCGCCATCCCAGAGCTGCTGCATCAAAGGGAGCATTTAATAAACACCCCGGCAAAGTCTGGGGAGCACTGGTCTGCATGCACAGAGGGATAACTTGCTCTCTTGCATTTGCCAATTGTGCATTTGCGTCACAATTGCCTTGTGACAGGTGAGGAAACTGAGGTTCAAAGAGAGGTCAGTTGCCCAAGGACATGGGCTAAGGGCAGCAGAGTCAGGATTTGCACCCAAGTTCAGAGCCCACACTCTTGACCTCCAGGGACAGAAGGGACCCAGGTGTGGCTTCTCCCATCTGCCTGAGGGACAGTGCAGCCACCCCGCTGCTTGTCTGCTCTCCATCTGTCAGCAGCTTCTCTGCTTGGAGAGGCCAGTCAGCCTGAGGTCCACTGGTCTGGTTTCCTGGAAGGCAGGGCCACCTGGGGCAGGGTGGGGGAGGCCCGGGGCATCTGGCCCAGCACTCTCTGGCCAGGCACCGTGGCCTCCACACCTGTCCTGCCCTCTCTCCAGCCCCCGCACGTCCCCACTCCCCAGTTCTCCATGCCCCTTCCCTTCTTTTCCACCCTCAGGTCCCCTCTCTGAGAATGCACAGATGCTCATTGACTCAGTGCTTGGAGAACGAACGTGTGGTTCAAGCTGCTGACAAGGGGCCCACTCTGTGTCACGCCATGTCCTCCGTCTAGTTGGATACGGGACTCTTGACCCATTATCGGACCTCCCCGAGCACCCACTGTGTGCCAGGCTCTAGGCTGGAAGTAGACATGAACATGAGCTTCTGTCCACCCCCAAGGAGCGGAGAGCCTGGTGGGAGAGGCAGACGTACATCCAAGTGGCCGTGATGGGGGGCAGAGAGGGGTCAGTGTTAAATCAGAAGGCTGTGGACCTGGGACTGGCTGCTGGGAGGATGGCCCAACATCATAGACCCACTGTGAGCCAGGCAAAGGTCCCACTGTGGGGTCAGTGTGACAGGCTGGGAAAACGTCAGCATATGAAGGGCCTTGAATGAAAGACTGCAGGTCTTGGCATCCACCAGGCACCATGTGGTCTTGAGTCTGGGCCCTGCCTCTGTACAGTCTTG